>NC_053027.1:536053871-536076180 GCF_003073215.2 Triticum urartu | reverse complement strand
CGAGAGCGATTCATGTTTGGTACCTCGTTCCGCTATATCGGCTAAGGTAGCACTGGGAGAACTACTGCGATTGTGCCCCAGTTCATCTGGGCTAAGCACCTCAGTAGAGAAAGCTAAAACTGACTGTCATGATAAGGCGAGAGCTGGTCGCTGTTCGAGAGGTCTCGAGTCCCTAAAGACTTATGCCGCTTAGAGCGAGGAGTCGGCTTTGTCCGGCTTAAGGCGTGTATAGCGCCCCGAATTCGGCCTTCCGAATATTAGGGGCTTCGCCAAAATTTAAAATTGTAGACTTCTATGGCTAAGTGAGAGTGATAGAGCATTATAGTCCGATTGCCTTCTTCGTTGTGCTGAGCACCTCCCTCGAAGGACCCAACAATGGGAAAAGGAGTGCTCAGGTTTATCCCGAACACCCCAGCACTCGTGGCATGGGGGCAGAAGCCGACGACTGGCCATCTCTCAAATTTGATAAATAGCCGAACAGAAGGTAATATTTTAAATTCAAACAATTGTTGCATAGCGCATATGAACAAGTTTTCATAGTACAGGATCACACGAGCAAGTTCATTCAAAAATTTCATCCTTCGCACACTCATCCGCCACAAGACGGACACCCTTCAGAACACCCTCATAATACATTTCGGGGGTGGCGATGCTCCTTGCCCTACAGTGGCCCCTCCTTCACCAGCTTCTCGGCATCCATCTTGGCCCACTGCCCCTTCGCACGGGCAAAGGCCTAGCGTGCACCTTTGATGCAGACGAACCGCTTTATGACCTCCAGCCGTGGGCAGGCATCTAAAAGCCGCCTCACCAGGCCGAAGTAGCTGTTGGGAAGGGAGTCGCCAGGCCACATCCGGATTATAAGGCCCCTCATGGCCTGCTCGGCCGCCTTGTGCAGCTCGACCAGTTGCTTCAGCTGGTCTCTCATAGGCACCGGGTGTTCGGTCCCAGTATACTGAGACCAGAACAACTTCTTCGTCCAGCTTCCCTCCTTGGCCTGGTAATATTTCACGGCATCCGACACGCTGCGGGGCAAATCTACGAATGCTCCTGGAGAGCTCCGGACTCGGGTAAGTAACAAGTAATTTACTTTCACATGCTTGCTTTGCATATTGAATGCCTTACCCGCCGCTATCTTCCTCATCGCCTCAATTTCCTGGAGGGCCTTTTGGGCTTCGGCCTTGGCATGCTTTGTGCTCTCGAGGGCCGCGACAAGCTCGACTCTCGCGTCTTCGAGTCAAGCTCCAAAGCCTTGTGCTTCTTCACGAGAGCCTGGAGCTCTTGCTGCACCTCGCCCACCCATGCCTCTTGTTTTTCCCGCTCAGTGCGCTCCTTGGCCGCTTTGTTTTCGGCCTCGGACAACGCTTGCTTCAGGGTCGCCACTTCGGTCGTGGCACCTGACGCATCCATGATGATCCTGTCATTTCGTAACTGCATCATATATATATATGGACAAGGCATTACTTACCTTTGTTCTCCTCGAGCTGCCTCTTGGCAAGGCCGAGCTCTTCCTCGGACCGCTCGAGGTTCTGCTTCAGTGCGGCGACCTCCGCAGTCAGTGCGGCAGAGGTCAGTAGCGAAGCCTGCATACGCATATAGACATACTTATATTAGACTCCTGCAGATATTATTTGATCCTCTATTCGGCTTTTCTTTGTGAACACCAAACAAAGCATCAAGGGCTACTGTCTATGCGGTAATATTTTTCCTATATTTTATATACTTACCTCAAAGCCTGTTAGAAGGCTGGCACAGGCTTCAGTCAGTCCACTCTTGGTGGACTGAACCTTCTTGATCACCGCACTCATAATAGTGCGGTGCTCTTCATCGATGGAAGCGCCGTGAAGCGCTCCCAGCAGTTCGTCCGGTGCCTCTGGTTGGACAGAGGTCACCGGCACGGACGGCTTGCCCCTCTTGGAAGAGGGACGCCTGCTCGAGTCAGGAACCACTGGAGGTTCCGGCGCGGTGTCCATATGAGGGCCGAACTTGGAGCCCCTGGGAGCCTTGCTCCCTTTGCTCCTAGAGTCCGGAAGGTCGCCTTGAGGCGCCTCCGGGACTGTCTCCCCCGGCTCGGTGCCCCTTGAGACAACACCTCGGCATTGTCCGTAGGGCAAGGAGAGGAGGCGGTTGGAAGTGTATCACTATTCATGTCCGATGAGTCCAAGGAACCATCCGACGATGATACGTCGATACGGGCTTGGGGCAGACTGCATAATCATATTCGATGTTAGGAGAAGTAGTGCAACAAAGTATGCTATGAGTTACTCTGGTATCCGAATACTTACGACTTCGCCAGGGCTTGGCCCTGAGCAGCCACTCGTCTTTCGCCGTCGGCGGCGGTGGTGGAGCAGTCCGGAAGGAGAGTCCTTCCCTTCTTGGACCCTTCGGCCTCCCCGGTTGGGGCGGCCTTCCTTTTCTTGTCTCCCCGGCTGGAGGGGGAGAATCTTCATCTTCCTTCTCCTCGTTTTCACGGGAGGAGTGCGTCTCGGTGTTATCATACGATGAGTCCGATACCACCTGGCGCCGGGAACTCTTTCGGGTTCCCTTTGCCTTCTTCTTGGTCTTCTCCGGCACCTCATAAGGAACCGGAGTCCGCATCTCCGTCAGGAGAGTGTCCACAGGGTCTTCGGGCAAAGGGGTCGGACAGTTAATCTGCTCCGATGTCTCCACCCAGTCCTGTTAAAGGCATTGGAGCTCAGACCCCGCACATGGTTAAGCTATGGGATATAAATATCCTACAAGATGTACAGAACTTACCGAATTCGCAGGGCGCTTCGCGCTTAGCCCGCGGTCCTCGATAAGAGAAGGAGGGACCTCGGCACCCTTGAACATCACCCTTCAGACGTCCTTATGCGTCGTGTCGAAGAGCTCATGTAGAGTCTGGTGCTAGGCCGGGTCGAACTCCCATAAGTTGAAATCCCGTTGTTGACACGGGAGGATCCGACGGAAGAGCATGACCTGGACTATGTTGACAAGCTTAAGTTTCTTGCTTATCATGTTCCGGATACACTTCTGGAGTCCGTCCAGCTCCACCGATGAACCCCACGACAGGCCCTTCTCCTTCCAGGAAGTGAGCCGCGTGGGGATTGCGGATCGAAACTCGGGGGCCGCCACCCAGTTGGTGTCATGCGGCTCGGTGATGTAGAACCACCCCGATTGCCACCCCTTTATGGTCTCCACGAAGGAGCCCTCGAGCCATATAACGTTGGGCATTTTCCACCATGGCTCCGCCGCATTCCGCTTGTTGGCCGCCAACCTTCGGCTTGATATTGAAGGTCTTCAGCCACAGGCCGAAGTGGGGCCGGATGCGGAGGAAAGCCTCGCACACGACGATGAACGCCGAGATGTTGAGGATGAAATTCGGGGCCAGATCATGAAAGTCCAGCCCATAATAGAACATGAGGCCGCGGACGAATGGATGGAGGGGAAACCCCAGTCCGCGGACGAAGTGGGGGAGGAAAACCACCCTTTCGTGAGGTTCCGGGGTAGGGACGACTGCCCCGCGGCTGGCAGCCGGTGCGCGATATCCGCGGCTAAGTATCCGGCTCCACGTAGCTTTTTGATGTGTCCCTCCGTGACGGAGGAGGCCATCCACTTGCCTCCCGCTCCGGACATGTTTGGAGAGAGTTGAGGAGAAGGATGCGGACTTGGTCGCTGGAGCTCGAGTGCGCGAGAATGGATGAGCAAGGAGGAAGAAGGCTTGGATAGAAAAAGGTGAAACCTTATCCCTTTATAAGGGCGGATGAAACTATGCACCCCCCACCAGCCTGGTAAAACTCGCTTATCCCCCAAGCGTCATAATTGGTGGCGCGGTTATGATAATGTGATGTTTATCCGTATTGATGAGAATCCCATAATAGGGGAGATCTCTGCTTTGACAAGACGTGTCAAGAACTGCCTCGCGTTATGTGCGGGGCTGGTTAAAGAAAAACGGTTCGAATAATCACCGGGCCATGGGTGATGTCGTGTTGCCAAAACGTGTCAGCAGATTAGATTTGTGGAAATATTATTCTCTCTATGGTGGTATGTGGAACTTATTTTGCAGGGTCGGACACTATCCTTGTATTCAAACTCTTCTGTGGTGTATTCGTAGGAGGAACCCGCCTTGCAATGCCGAAGACAACATTGCGCGCCGGACTCATCGTCATTGAAGCCTGGTTCAGGGACTACTGAGGAAGTCCTGGATTAGGGGGTCTCCGGACAGCCGGACTATATCCTTTGGCCGGACTGTTGGACTATGAAGATATGAGATTGAAGACTTCGTCCCACGTACGGATGGGACTCTACTTGGCGTGGAAGGCAAGCTAGGCAATACGGATATGCATACCTCCTCCTTTGTAACCGACCTTGTGTAACCCTAGCCTCCACCGGTGTCTATATAAACCGGAGGGTTTTAGTCTGTAGGACAACATACGATCATACCATAGGCTAGCTTCTAGGGTTTAGCCTCTCTGATCTCGTGGTAGATCAACTCTTGTACTACTCATATTATCAAGAATAATCAAGCAGGACGTAGGGTTTTACCTGCATCAAGAGGGCCCAAACCTGGGTAAAACATCGTGTCCCCTGCCTCCTGTTACCATCCGCCTTAGACGCACAGTTCGGGACCCCCTACCCGAGTTCCACCGGTTTTGACACCGACAATAACCATTTTAATAGCTTGTTGGCACGCAAGGTAAACCATTATAACTCACAGCTAATCAAGCATGGCACAAGCAACTATGATCTCTAATTGTCATTGCAAACATGTTTATTCATAACAAGCTGAATCAAGAACGATGAACTCATCATATTTACAAAAATAAAAGAGGTCGAGTTCGTACTAGCTTTTCTCATCTCAGTCATTCCATCATATATCATCATATTGCCTTTCACTTGCACGACCGAACGATGTGAATAATAATAATAAGAGTGCACGTGCATTGGACTAAGCTGGAATCTGCGAGCATTCAATAAGCAGGAGAAGACCAAGCAATATGGGCTCTTTTATCAGATAAACAATAATGCATAAAAGAGCCACTTCAACAATTTAATCATGGTCTTCTCCTACTGACCCCCAAAGAAATAAAAGAAATAAAACTATTTACATGGGAAAGCTCCCAACAAGCAAAAGAAGAACAGGAAATATTTTTGGGTTTTCTTTTTAATTACTACTACAAGCATGGAAAGTAAATTAATTAAAAGCTACAACTAATTTTTTTGGTTTTTTCTTAAGGTTTATTAAACACACAAGAAGAAAGCATAAAAGGAAATAAACTAGCATGGATGATACAATGAAAAAGTATGAGCACCGACATCTAGCAATGAGTGTGTGTGATCATAAATGTAATGTCGGTGAGAAATACGTACTCCCCCAAGCTTAGGCTTTTGGCCTAAGTTGGTCTATGGCCATGGCTGGCCTGGCTGATATCCATAATAACAGTTGTTGGGGTCGTACTGTGATGAGGAAGAAGAAGGCTCCGATTGCCACTGGCTGGCAATCATCTCTGGATCCCACTGATAGTTAGACTATCGTGAAGGATCAAATTATGGTTCCGGTTCTGGCTCCTCGGCTGGTGCATGGTTCCGGTAGGTGTGGATAGCCGTCAACGAAACAAGGTACTTGCCTACAGTCAAATCAAACAAAGCAGGAGCAGGCAAGGTAATGGTCTCAGGATGATGTTTATTAACGAACAATTGATATTTAAGCTCTCCTGCCCTATTCTTAACAATGAAATCATGTGCCACCATACTTTTATAATCTAAATAAACATGAGGCAGCACTTTTTATTCCTTCTCCGCATGCCTAATAGGTATGTTAAAATGTGCAGCTAGGCGTGTAGCATAGATGACTCCAAAGATGGGACCCTTAGTACGGTTCATACTTAACCGTCTAGCAATAATGTCGCCCATACTGAAAGTGTTATCACTGTATAAACCTTGGAGCAAAATAATAATATCAGGGATACTAAGGTTTCCACAGTTTCCGCGACCAATTAAGCAATGACTAGCAAATAATGCAAAGTAACGTAAAACAGGAAAATGTATGCTAGTGATTCGTGCATCAGAAACCTTCCTAGTTTCCCCTACAGTGATAGTACTAATAAATCCCTCCACATCATCATGATGTGGTTCTTCTGTCTTGCCCCCAAAAGGGACTAAACAAATCCGACAGAAATCATAAAGTGACATCTCCTTATGCTCATCATATAAATGAACTCCACCATAGGTGGTGAGTTCCTAGAATGAAAATAAAAGTTTTGCACAAAGGTATTTGTGAGTAAGAGATACTGATCGCATTGGTCGTGGAGGAAAGGGGTGACGCCTGCATTATGAGCCAATTCATGAAAATCTTCATAAATCCCGGCTGCTCTCAAGAAATCCTCGGAAGGCCATTCACACGCCCGAACCTCCGTGGTGCGCGGCAAATTATACTTAGGCTTCGGTGCCTTTTCCTTCAAGCTTTGGCTCGATGAGCCCCTCAATAATCTCCTCATCATTTTCTGAAAAATTCTGAAATTTTTAGTAACTTCAAAATAAAAGTAAACCAAACTCAATAATATTGATAGCAACTACTCCTACAAGTGCCTAGAGCCTATATCATGCATCAAAACTACTTTTGACCATATAAATTTGACATGCAAGCTCAAGAACAGGGTTAAGCAGCAAAAATTTGCAATGAATAAAGCACTAGAACAAAAACTAATTGGACCAATGGAGGAGTCACATACCGAGGAACAATCTCCCCAAGCAGTTTTGTGAGAGGTGCTTTGAGCAAGGATATCGAAAATGGCAGCAAAACGAGCTTGGACTCGGGTTTGAGCTGGTTTTTCGTGTTTGGGGGAGGAAGATGAAGTGTGTGGCTGAAAGAATAAGTGGAGGAGGGCCACCATGGGCCCACAAGGCAGGGGGCGCGCCCTAGGGGGGCGCCCTCCACCCTCGTGGCAAGGTGGTTGGCCCCCTGGTGTGTTCTTTGTTCCATAAATCCTCAAATATTCTATAAAAAATCATATTTAATTTTCAGGGCATTTGGAGAACTTTTATTTTTGAGGTATTTTTATATTGCACGAATAATCAGATAACAGACAGAAAATTATTTATTTTTACTTTATTTTAACTAAATAACAGAAAGTATAGAGAGGGTACAGAAGGTTGTGCTTCTAGTTTCATCCATCTCATGCTCGTCAAAAGGAACCCACTAACAAGGTTGATCAAGTCTTGTTAACAACTCATTCCGATTAACATGAAACCGGAGAAATTTCGAATTACACTAGGTTACCTCAACGGGGATATGCACATCCCAAATAATAAGTATATCATATTTCTTCTTGACAGTAGGAAGAGGAAATTCAAAACCTCCAAATATAATCGATGAAATTTTTCTGATAGAATTGATACTATGAACTTGAGGTTGTTTCCTCGGAAAGTGTACCGTATGCTCATTACCATTAACATGAAAAGTGACATTGCCTTTGTTGCAATCAATAACAGCCCCTGCAGTATTAAGAAAAGGTCTTGCAAGAATAATAAACATACTATCGTCCTCGGGAATATCAAGAATAAAAAAGTCCGTTAAAATAGTAACGTTTGCAACCACAACAGGCACATCCTCACAAATACCGATAGGTATAGCAGTTGATTTATCAGCCATTTGCAAAGATATTTCAGTAGGTGTCAACTTATTCAAATCAAGTCTATGATATAAAGAGAGAGGCATAACACTAACACCGGCTCCAAGATCACATAAAGCAGTTTTAACATAGTTTCTTTTAATGGAGCATGGTATAGTAGGTACTCCTGGATCTCCAAGTTTCTTTGGTATTCCACCCTTAAAAGTATAATTAGCGAGCATGGTGGAAATTTTAGCTTCCGGTATTTTTCTTTTATTTGTAATAATATCTTTCATGTACTTAGCGTAAGGATTTGTTTTAGGCATATCAGTTAATCGCATACGCAAAAAGATAGGCCTAATCATTTCAGCAAAGCGCTCAAAATCCTCATCATCCTTTTTCTTGGATGGTTTGGGAGCAAAAGGCATGGGTTTCTGAACCCAAGGCTCTCTTTCTTTACCATGTTTCCTAGCAACAAAGTCTTTCTTATCATAACGTTGATTCTTTGATTGTGGGTTATCAAGATCAACAGCAGGTTCAATTTCTACATCATTATCATTACTAGGTTGAGCATTATTACGAACATCATCATTAACATTTTCATTAGGTTCATGTTCATTACCAGATTGTGTTTCAGCATCAGACATAGATATATCATTTGGATTATCAGGTGGTTCAGCAATAGGTTCACTAGAAATTTGCGCAGTTCTATCATTTTTCTTTTTCTTCCTTTTAGAAGAACTAGGTGCGTCAATATTATTTCTCTGAGAATCTTGCTCAATTCTCTTAGGGTGGCCTTCAGGATACAAAGGTTCCTGAGTCATTCTACCAGTTCTAGTAGCCACTTTAACAGCATAATCATTTTTCTTACTATTCATCTCATTGAGCAATTCCTTTTGAGCTTTAAGTACTTGTTCTACTTGAGTGGTAACCATAGAAGCATGTTTGCTAACAAGTTTAAGTTCACCTCTGATATTAGCCATATAGTCACCCAAGTATTTAATCATATCAGCATCTTGTTTTAATTGTCTACCAAAATAAGCATTGAAGTCTTCTTGCTTAGACATAAAATTATCAAACTCATCCAAGCATTGACTAGTAATTTTAGTAGGAGGGATTTCAGCTTTATCATATCTATAGAGAAAATTTACCTTTACTACCTGTGTCGGGTTATCGAGGACTAGAGGTTCTTCGATAAATAAAGGATGAAGATCATATGTTTCTTCAACAGGCGGTAAATTAAGACCATGTATTTCTTCAATAGGAGGTAAATTCTTAACATCTTCAGCTTTAATACCTTTTTCTTTCATAGATTTCTTTTCCTCTTGCATATCTTCGGGACTGACAAATAGAAATCCTCTCTTCTTCGGAGTTGGTTTAGGAATAGGATCAATAATTGGAGCAGGAGCTGGCTCTGGAGCTGGCTCGGGAGGTGCCCAATTATTTTCATTTGTCAACATATTATTCAATAAGATTTCAGCTTCATCCGGTGTTTTTCCCTGAAAAGAGAACCATCACAACTATCCAGGTAATCTCTGGAAGCATCGGTTAGTCCATTGTAAAAGATATCAAGTATTTCATTTTTCTTAAGAGGATGATCATGCAAAGCATTAAGTAACTTGAGAAGCCTCCCCCAAGCTTGTGGGAGACTCTCTTCTTTAATTCGCACAAAGTTGTATATTTCCTTTAAAGCAGCTTGTTTCTTATGAGCAGGGAAATATTTAGCAGAGAAGTAATAGATCATATCCTGGGGACTACGCACACAACCAGGATCAAGAGAATTAAACCATATCTTAGCATCACCCTTTAATGAGAACGGAAATATTTTAAGGATATAAAAGTAGCGAGATCTCTCATCATTAGTGAACAGGGTGGCTATATCATTTAATTTAGTAAGATGTGCTACAACAGTTTCAGATTCATAGCCATGAAAAGGATCAGATTCAACCAAAATAATTATATCAGGATCAACAGAGGATTCATAATCCTTATCAGCAACACATATAGGTGAAGTAGCAAAAGCAGGGTCAGGTCTCATCCTAGCATTTATAGATTGATTATTCCATTTAGCTAATAACCTTTTGAGTTCATATCTATCTTTGCAAGCTAAAATGGCTAAAGAAGCATCTTGATCAAATAAATAACCCTCAGGAATAACAAGTGATTCTTCATTATCACTTTCATCTTCATAATCAGATTCAATATTTTCAATCTCTCTAGCCCTAGCAAGTTGTTCCTCGAGAAAATCACTAAGTGGCATAGTAGTATCAGGCATAGAGGTAGTTTCATCATAAGTATCATGCATAGCAGAAGGAGCATCATCAATAACATGCGACATATCAGAACGAATAGCAGAAGCAGGTGTAGGTGTCGCAAGCTTACTCATAACAGAAGGTGAATCAAGTGCAGAGCTAGATGGCAGTCCCTTACCTCCCCTCATAGTTGAGGGATAGATCTTGGTTTTTGGATCTCTCAAGTTCTTCATAATGATAAGCAGATATAAATCCCAAGTGACTCAAAGAATAGAGCTATGCTCCCCGGCAACGGCGCCAGAAATTAGTCTTGATAACCCACAATATAGGGGATCGCAACAGCTTTCGAGGGTAGAGTATTCAACCCAAATTTATTGATTCGACACAAGGGGAGCCAAACAATATTCTCAAGTATTAGCAGCTGAGTTGTCAATTCAACCACACCTGGAAACTTAGTATCTGCAGCAAAGTGTTTAGTAGCAAAGTAATATGATAGTGATGGTAACAGTAACAAAAGAGTAACGAAAGCAAAGTAATGTTTTTGGTATTTTGTAGTGATTGTAACAATAGCAACGGGAAAGTAAATAAGCGTAAACAAGTATATGGAAAGCTCGTAGGCATCGGATCAGTGATGGATAATTATGC
Source organism: Triticum urartu (assembly GCF_003073215.2). NCBI lineage: Eukaryota > Viridiplantae > Streptophyta > Magnoliopsida > Poales > Poaceae > Triticum > Triticum urartu. The sequence continues at coordinate 536,065,697 of NC_053027.1, read as the reverse complement.
CGGATGCGGTTCATCATGTAACAGTCATAACATATGGTGACACAGAACTAGCTCCAATTCGTCAATGTAATGTAGGCATGTATTCTGAATATAGTCATACGTGCTTATGGAAAAGAACTTGCATGACATCTTTTGTCCTGCCCTCCCGTGGCAGCGGGGTCCTAATGGAAACTAAGGGATATTAAGGCCTCCTTTTAATAGAGAACTGGAACAAAGCATTAGCACATAGTGAATACATGAACTCCTCAAACTACGGTCATCACCGGTAAGTATCCCGATTATTGTCACTTCGGGGTTAACGGATCATAAAACATAATAGGTGACTATAGACTTGCAAGATAGGATCTAGAACTCTCATATATTGATGAAAACATAATAGGTTCAGATCTGAAATCATGGCACTCGGGCCCTAGTGACAAACATTAAGCATAGCAAAGTCATAGCAACATCAATCTCAGAACATAGTGGATACTAGGGATCAAACCCTAACAAAACTAACTCGATTACATGGTGAATCTCATCCAACCCATCACTGTCCAGCAAGCCTACGATGGAATTACTCATGCACGGCGGTGAGCATCATGAAATTGGTGATGGAGGATGGTTGATGATGACGACGACGATGAAACCCCCCCCCCTCTCTGGAGCCCCGAACGGACTCCAGATCAGCCCTCCCGAGAGGTTTTAGGGCTTGGCGGCGGCTCCGTATCGTAAAACGCGATGATTTCTTCTCTCCTATTTTTTTCTCCCCGAAAGCAGTTATATAGAGTTGGAGTTGGAGTCGGGGGGTCTCCAGGGGGCCCACGAGGTAGGGGGCGCGCCCTAGGGGGGGCACCCTCGTGAGAAGGGTGTGGCCCCCCTGGTCTTCATCTTTGGCGAGGATTTTTTTAATATTTATTGTAAGGTATTCCGTGGAGTTTCAGGTCATTCCGAGAACTTCTGTTTTCTGCACATAAAACAACATCATGGCAATTCTGCTGAAAACAGCGTGAGTCCGGGTTAGTTTCATTCAAATCATACAAGTTAGAGTCCAAAACAAGGGCAAAAGTGTTTGGAAAAGTAGATACGACGGAGACGTATCACTTGGTCAAGCATCCCACTTATTATTAACCTCTATTGCAAGCATCCGCAACTACAACAAAAGTATTAAGGTAAACCTAACCATAGCATGAAACATTTGGATCCAAATCAGCCCCTTACGAAGCAACGCATAAACTAGGGTTTAAGCTTCTGTCACTCTAGCAACCCATCATCTACTTATTACTTCCCAATTCCTTCCTCTAGGCCCAAATAATGGTGAAGTGTCATGTAGTCGACGTTCACATAACACCACTAGAGGAGAGACAACATACATCTCATCAAAATATCGAATGAATACCAAATTCACATGACTACTAATAGCAAGACTTCTCCCATGTCCTCAGGAACAAACGTAACTACTCATAAAGCATATTCATGTTCATAATCAGAGGGGTATTAATATGCATAAAGGATCTGAACATATGATCTTCCACCAAATAAACCAACTAGCATCAACTACAAGGAGTAATTAACACTACTAGCAACCCATAGGTACCAATCCCGGACTTGGAGACAAGAATTGGATACAAGAGATGAACTAGGGTTTTGAGAGGAGATGGTGCTGCTGAAGATGTTCATGGAGATTGCCCTCTCCCGATGAGAGGAGCGTTGGTGATGACGATGGCGATGATTTCTCCCTCCCGGAGGGAAGTTTCCCCGGCAGAACAGCTCCACCAGAGCCCTATATTGGTTCCGCCAAGGTTCCGCCTCGTGGCGGTGGAGTCTCGTCCGAAAAGATGGCTTATGATTTTTTTTCTCATCGAAAGACTCCATATAGCAGAAGATGGCCGTCGGAGGGCCACCAGGGGGCCCACGAGGTAGGGGCGCGCCCAGGGGGTAGGGCGCGCCCCCCACCCTCGTGGTCAGGGTATGGCCCCCCTGGTGAACTTCTTGCGCTCAGTACTTTATTTATATATATTCTGAAAACGTCTTCCGTGAAGTTTCAGGACTTTTGGAGCTGTGCAGAATAGGTCTCTAATATTTGCTCCTTTTCCAGCCCAGAATCCCAGCTGCCGGCATTCTCCCTCTTTATGTAAACCTTGTAAAATAAGAGAGAATAGGCATAAGTATTGTGACATAATGTGTAATAACATCCCATAATGCAATAAATATCGATATAAAAGCATGATGCGAAATGGACGTATCAACTCCCCCAAGCTTAGACCTCGCTTGTCCTCAAGCGAAAGCCGAAATCGAAAAATATGTCCACATGTTTAGAGATAGAGGTGTCGATAAAAATAAAATACGGACATGAGGGCATCATGATCATTCTTAGAACAGCAACTTATATAATTCTTGTCATATGATCTCTTATGCTAAAGTAACAATTCAATCACAATTTCAAGTATGAATCATAAACTTCATTGAAAAACTAACAAACTATAATCTCAGTCATTGGAGCAATTGCAATTTATCATAACATAGGAAAGAGTCAATATAAGAGCTTTTCAGCAAGTCCACATACTCAACTATCATATAGTCTTTCACAATTGCTAACACTCACGCAATACATATGGGTATGAAGTTTTAATCGAACACAGAGAAAGATAGGGGCTTATAGTTTTGCCTCCCAACGTTTTACCTCAAGGGTAATGTCAACAATAATAGTTCATGAAAACTCACATCTAATTAGCCATATATACCAGGATCCTTCCAACATGTTGTGCTTGCCAAAAGATAAAATGTAAAAAGGAAGGGTGAAGATCACCATGACTCTTATGTAAGGTAGGAGATAAAGGTAAAAGATAGGCCCTTCGCAGAGGGAAGCAGAAGTTGTCATGCGCTTTTATGGTTGGATGCACAAAATCTTAATGCGAAAGAACGTCACTTTATATTGCCACTTGTGATATGGACCTTTATTATGCAGTTTGTCGCTTTTATTTCTTCCATATCACACGATCGTATAAAGCTTATTTCCTCCACACCAATCAATCATACATATTTAGAGAGCAATTTTTATTGTTTGCACCGATGAAAACTTACTTGAAGGATCTTACTCAATCCATAGGTAGATATGGTGGACTCTCATGGCAAAACTGGTTTAAGGGTGTTTGGAAGCACAAGTAGTATGTCTACTTGGTGCAAAGGATTTGGCTAGCATGAGGGGGAAAGGCAAGCTCAATCATGTTGGATGATCCAACACGATATAATTTATCTCAGATGTAAGAAAACACAACCCATTACATTGTCCTCCTTGTCCAACGTCAACTCTTTTAGCATGTCATATTTTAATGAGTGCTCACAATCATAAAAGATGTCCAAGATAGTATATTTGTATGTGAAGACCTCTCTTTATTACTTTCTATTAATTGCAATGATGACCAAAACATTGTTTGTCAACTCTCAACAGCTTTTATTCATCATACTTTTTCTATGTGAGCTCATTACTCTCCATAAGATCCATATGATCTCTTTGTTTATTTTTATTTCTTTCTCTTTTTCTTTGATTCACTTAAGATCACGGCAAAATAATCAAGCCCTTGACTCAACACTAATCTTTATTATATATAGCTCACAGACTCGATTACATAGAAGGATCATAAAGCAAAACTCACAACTGGATCATACTAAAAACTTTTATTCTACTAGATCAAAATATTATCAAAGGGATCGAACTAAGAAAAACGGTAAAGATAAAAGTGATGGTGATACGATACCGGGGCACTCCCCCAAGCTTGGCAATTGCCAAGGGGAGTGCCCATACCCGATGCTCAGTTCTTCTTTGTTGGTGAAGAAGGTGATGGTATTGTTGATGGCGTAGGCTTCTTCTTAATTTACGCTAGAGGACAGAATTTTGGTCCCTTAGGTCATCGATCTCCTGCTCCAGGCTTAGTATATTTTTGCATAGTTCCTGCTTGTTTTCATGTCCCCAGGTTGAGGTAATGGGACTTCATCTTCTTCTGAGCTCGTCTCCTCCCTTCCCTTGGGTTCATAGTCCTCTTCTTCTTCTGTAGTCCAACCACAATGCTCCACATCCCCATAGACCTTAGGATCTGCAAGGTAATCAACCACATAGCTTTCTCCTTTCAAATCTTGGACGACATGTTTCTCTAATCTACAGCAGGACAACTCGAAACAAAGACAAGAGATATTTGCGTGATACAGGAATCAAAACCTTCGGGAGATTATATAATGAATTTTTACCGACCAAAATACGTAATGTGTAAGAAAACGGAGTTCGAAGAGCACACGAGGTGCCCACGAGGTAGGGGCGCGCCCTCCACCCTCGTGGAGCCCTCGTGTCCTTCCCGGACTGCTTCTTATTTTTCTATTTTTCTAAATATTCCAAAACGGCAGAAAATTGTCATTAGAACTGTTTTGGAGTCGGTTTACTTACCGTACCACATACCTATTCCTTTTCGGAGTCTGAAACGTTCCGGAAAGTGTCCCTTATGTATTCCTCCGGGGTTACGGTTTCAATAACATTGGTTTCAACATTTATAGGATTACCTGAGATATAATGTTTAATTCTTTGACCGTTCACTACCTTCGGATTTGTGCCTTCGAAGTTGTTGATTTTTATGGCACCGGAATGATAGACCTCCTCGATAACGTAAGGACCTTCCCATTTAGAGAGAAGTTTTCCTGCAAAAAATCTTAAATGAGAGTTGTATAGCAATACATAGTCACCTACATTAAACTCATGCTTTTGTATCCTTTTGTCATGCCATCTTTTAACTTTTTCTTTAAACAACTTGGCATTTTCATAGGCTTGGGTTCTCCATTCATCAAGTGAGCTAATATCAAATAATCTCTTCTCACCGGCAAGTTTGAAATCATAATTGAGCTCTTTAATAGCCCAATAAGCCTTATGTTCTAGTTCGAGAGGTAAGTGACATGCTTTTCCATAGACCATTTTATACGGAGACATACCCATAGGATTTTTATATGCAGTTCTATAGGCCCATAATGCATCATCAAGTTTCTTGGACCAATTCTTTCTAGATCTATTAACAGTCTTTTGCAAAATTAATTTGAGTTCTCTAGTGCTCAATTCTACTTGACCACTAGATTGTGGGTGATAAGGAGATGCAATTCTATGATTAACATCATATTTAGCAAGCATTTTACGGAAAGCACCATGAATAAAATGTGAACCACCATCAGTCATTAAATATCTAGGGACTCCAAACCTTGGAAAAATAACTTCTTTAAGCATCTTAATAGAGGTGTTATGATCAGCACTACTAGTTGGAATAGCTTCTACCCACTTAGTAACGTAATCAACAGCAACTAAAATATGTGTATATCCATTAGAGGAAGGAAAAGGTCCCATATAATCAAAGCCCCAAACATCAAATGATTCAATAACAAGTGAATAATTCATAGGCATTTCTTGACATCTACTAATATTACCAATTCTTTGACATTCATCACAAGACAAGACAAACTTAAGGGCATCCTTGAAGAGAGTAGGCCAATAAAAACCGGATTACAATACCTTATATGCAGTTCTATCTCCAGCGTGGTGTCCTCCATAAGACTCGGAATGACACTTGCGTAGGATATGTTCCTGTTCATGCTCAGGTACACAACGTCTAATAACACCATCTACTCCTTCTTTATAAAGGTGTGGGTCATCCCAAAAGTAATTTCTCAAATCATAGAAGAACTTTTTCTTTTGCTGGTATGTGAAACTAGGTGTTATAAATTTAGCAACAATATAATTAGCATAATCAGCATACCATGGAGCAGTATGAGAAGCATTTATGACATTTAATTGTTCATCAGGAAAACTATCATCAATAGGTAGTGGGTCATCAAGAACATTTTCTAACCTAGACAAGTTGTCTGCAACGGGGTTCTCAGCCCCCTTTCTATCAATAATATGCAGATCAAATTTTTGTAGCAAGATAACCCATCTAATAAGTCTAGGTTTAACATCTTTCTTTTTCATAAGATATTTAATAGCAGCATGATCCGTGGGAATAGTTACTTTAGAATCAACAATATAAGGTCTGAACTTATCACAAGCAAATACAACTGCTAAGAATTCTTTTTCAGTAGTAGCATAATTTATCTGAGCATTGTCTAGAGTTTTACTAGCATATTGAATAACATTTAATTTCTTATCAACTCTTTGCCCTAGAACAACACCTACAGCATAATCACTAGCATCACACATAATTTCAAAAGGTAAATTCCAATCAGGTGGATGAACAATAGGTGCAGAGATCAATGCTTTCTTAAGTATTTCAAATGCTTCTACGCAATCATCATCAAAAACAAATGGTATATCTTTTTGTAATAAATTAGTCAGAGGCCGAGAAATTTTTGAGAAGTCCTTAATGAACCTCCTATAAAAACCGGCGTGACCAAGGAAACTTCTTATACCTTTGATGTCCTTGGGACATGGCATCTTTTCAATAGCATCAACCTTGGCTTTATCAACCTCAATACCTCTTTCAGAAACTTTATGCCCCAAGACAATACCTTCATTAACCATAAAGTGGCACTTTTCCCAATTCAAGACAAGATTAGTTTCTTCACATCTCTGCAAAATTCTGTCAAGGTTTCTTAAGCAATCATCAAAAGAGGATCCATAGACGGAAAAATCGTCCATGAAAACTTCACAAATCTTTTCACAAAAGTCAGAGAATATAGCCATCATGCATCTTTGAAAGGTAGCAGGTGCATTACATAAACCAAATGGCATACGTCTATAAGCAAAAGTACCAAAAGGGCAAGTAAAAGTAGTCTTTGATTGATCATTGGCCGACACAGATATTTGAGAGAAACCAGAATAACCATCTAGAAAGCAAAAATGTGTATGTTTGGATAATCTTTCTAGCATTTGATCGATAAAAGGTAAGGGGTAATGATCCTTTTTAGTAGCTTTATTTAATTTGCGGAAATCGATTACCATCCTATAACCTGTAATAATTCTTTGCGGGATCAACTCATCTTTATCATTAGGAACGACAGTAATACCTCCCTTCTTAGGGACACAATGGACAGGACTTACCCACTGACTATCAACAACGGGATAAATTATATCTGCCTTAAGAAGCTTTAGTATTTCCTTTCTTACCACTTCTTTCATCTTAGGATTCAGCCGTCTTTTATGATCACGAACTGGTTTGGCATCTTCCTCTAAATTTATTTTGTGTTGACATAGAGTGGGACTAATGCCCTTAAGATCATCAAGAGTATATCCAATATCAGCACGGTGCTTCTTCAGAGTTTTCAATAATCTCTCTTCTTCATGCTCTGAAAGGTTAGCACAAATAATAACAGGATATATCTTTTTCTCATCAAGATAAGCATATTTAAGAGTATCAGGTAACGGTTTAAGCTCTAACACGGGATCACCCTTGGGCGGAGGAGGATCCCCTAGGATTTCAACAGGCAAATTGTGTTTCAGGATGGGTTCCTGTTTAAAGAATACTTCATCTATTTTCCTTCTTTCATTCATAAACATATCATTTTCATGGTCTAACAAATATTGTTCTAAAGGATCACTAGGAGGTATGGCAATAGAAGCAAGACCAATAATTTCATCTTTACTAGGCAATTCCTCTTCATGGTGTTGTCTACAAAATTTAGAGAAATTAAATTCATGAGACATATCACCTAAACCAATAGTAACAACATCCTTTTTGCAATCTATCTTAGCATTAACAATGTTCAAGAAGGGTCTACCAAATATAATGGGACAAAAGCTATCTTGTGGGGAACCAAGAACAAGAAAATCAGCAGGATATTTAGTTTTCCCGCACAAGACTTCAACATCTCTAACAATTCCAATTGGTGAAATAGTATCTCTATTGGCAAGTTTAATTGTGACATCAATATCTTCTATCTCAGCAGGTGCAATATCATGCATAATTTCTTTGTATAAGTCATGAGGTATAGCACTAGCACTGGAACCCATATCACATAAGCCATGATAACAATGATCTCCTATTTTAACAGAAATAACAGGCATGCCTACCAAAGATCTAGGTTTATCTTTAGCACAAGGTTTAGCAATTCTAGCAGTCTCATCACGGAAATGAATAACATGCCCATCAATATTATCAAACAAGAGATCTTTAACAATAGCAATATTAGGTTCAACTTTAATTTTCTCAGTAGGTGTATAAGTTCTAATATTGCTTTTACGAACCATAGTTGAAGCTTTAGCATGATCCTATATCCTAACAGGAAAAGGTGGTTTCTCAACATAAGCAATAGGAATAATAGGATCATTATAAGTGACTTTCTTTTCTTCAACTTTAATAGGTGCAGCTACTTTTACTTCTATGGGAGGATGATATTTAAACCACTTCTCCCTAGGGAGATCAACATGAGTAGCAAAAGATTCACAGAAAGAAGCTACTATCTCAGAGTCAAGTCCATATTTAGTGCTAAATTTACGGAAAACATCAGTATCCATAAAAGATTTAACACAATCAAACTTAGGTGTCATACCTGACTCCTTACCTTCGTCGAGGTCCCAATCTTCAGAGTTGCGTTTAATTCTTTCCAATAAATCCCATTTGAATTCAATAGTCTTCGTCATAAAAGAGCCAACACAAGAAGTATCGAGCATGGTGCGATTGTTACCAGAAAGCCGAGCATGTAAATTTTGAATAATCATTTCTCTTGAGAGCTGATACATCTCCAACATATCTATAATTTTTGATTGCTCCATGCTATATTATCTACTATTTTGGACTATATTGGGCTTTATTTTCCACTTTTATATTATTTTTGGGACTAACCTATTAACCGGAGGCCCAGCCCAAAATTGCTGTTTTTTGCCTATTTCAGTGTTTCGGAGAAACAGAATATCAAACAGAGCCCAAACGGAATAAAATCTTCGGGAAAGTGATTTTCTCACCGAACGTGATCCAGGAGACTTGGACCCTACTCCAGGGGATCAAAGAGGAGGTCACGAGGGTGGGGGCGCCCCCCCTACGGCGCGCCCCCTTGCATCATGGGCCCCTCGGTGCTCCACAGACGTACTTCTTCCTCCTATATATACACATGTACCCCCAAACAATTAGAACAGGATCCAAAAACCTAATTCCACCACCACGAGATCCCATCTTGGGGCCTGTTCCGGAGCTCCGCCGGAAGAGGGCCGTCATCACGGAGGGCTTCTACATCATCCTAGCCCCTCCGATGAAGTGTGAGTAGTTTACCTCAGACCTTCGGGTCCATAGTTAGTAGCTAGATGGCTTCTTCTCTCTCTTTGAATCTCAATACAAAGTTCTCCCCCTCTCTTGTGGAGATCTATTCGATGTAATCTTCCTTTTGCGGTGTGTTTGTTGAGACCGATGAATTGTGGGTTTATGATCAAGTCTATCTATGAATAATATTTGAATCTTCTCTGAATTCTTTTATGTATGATTGGTTATCTTTGCAAGTCTCTTCAAATTATCCGTTTGGTTTGGCCAACTAAATTGGTAGTTCTTGCCATGGGAGAAGTGCTTAGCTTTGGGTTCGATCTTGCGGTGTCCTTACCCAGTGACAGAAGGGGCAGCAAGGCACGTATTGTATCATTGCCATCGAGGATAACAAGATGGGGTTTATATCATATTGCTTGAGTTTATCCCTCTACATCATGTCATCTTGCCTAATGCATTACTCTATTCTTATGAACTTAATACTCTAGATTCATGCTGGATAGCGGTCGATGTGTGGAGTAATAGTAGTAGATGCAGAATCGTTTCGATCTACTTGTCATGGACGTGATGCCTATATACATGATCATGCCTAGATATTCTCATAACTATGCTCAATTCTGTCAATTGCTCAACAGTAATTTGTTCACCCACCGTAGAATACTTATGCTCTTGAGAGAAGCCACTAGTGAAACCTATGGCCCTCGGGTCTATTCTCATCATATCAATCTCCATCACTTTAATCTTGCTTTGCTTTTTATTTTGCTTTTACTTTTTACTTTGCATCTTTATACCAAAAATACCAAAAATATTATATCTATTAGATCTCACTCTCGTAAGTGATCGTGAAGGGATTGCCAACCCCTAATCGCATTGGTTGCGAGTAGCTATCATTTTGTGCAGGTACGAGGGACTTGAGCGTGGCCTCTGTAACGCCCCGGACATACCCGCCGATGGTCGTCACTCCTGACAGGATCTAGACTGGCCCCATAGATCAATACTAGTCTTTTCTTCGCACTTTGTCGTCACTCGTGCGCACCCGGGAGCAACTTCCCGGTCGGTCACCCATCCTGACACTACTCCAAGCTGAGCATGCTTAACTTTGGAGTTCTATCCAAATGGGCTCCCGGAAATGAAGGAATTCCTTATTGATATGAGTAGTCTATCATCCCTAATAAGCCAGGCTATCACATAGACCCCCACTCAGAGGAACCGACGTCCTCGTCGGGCCACAGGAACGTTCCCTCTTGGCACAAACGTCTGTGCTTCTAGTCCGGTACATGTGACATGCCGGGTGCCATGAGGGGTCACAAACGTCATGAACAACATGACCACGCACCTATCCGCAACCATCTGTGTAACCGCGAGGGTCGGCTCTGATACCAACTTGTAACGCCTCGGACATACCCGCCGGTGGTCGTCACTCCTGGCGGGATCTAGACTGGCCCCATAGATCAATACTAGTCTTTTCTGCGCACTTTGTCCTCACTCATGTGCACCCGGGAGCAACTTCCCGGTCGGTCACTCATCCTGACACTACTCCAAGCTGAGCACGCTTAACTTTGGAGTTCTATCCGAATGGGCTCCCGGAAAAGAAGGAATTCCTTATTGATATGAGTAGTCTATCATCCCTAATAAGCCAGGCTATCACAGCCTCCTACTGGATTGATACCTTGGTTCTCAAAAACTAAGGGAAATACTTACTCTACTCTGCTGCATCATCCTTCCTCTTCGTGGAAAACCAACGCTAGCTCAAGACGTAGCAAGAGCTCATGATTGGGGCATGAATATAACATTGATTTAAGCCTCCCCCAAGCTTGAGTGATACTTTCTCCTTCACGAGGCCAGAAATTATATATCTAATTGCGATCACGATGAACAAGATGCATAGGATAAAACTTCTGATGAAATTCCAATTTCAATCGTTTGTAGTTCCATGACCCCGTATCATCACATAGCCTATACCATGTCAATGCATCTTCCTTCAAAGATAAAGGAAAGACATTCTTCTTAATAACATCTCCGGGTACACCTACAAGCTTAAATAATCCACAAACTTCATCCACATATATTAGGTGCTCATCGAGATGAATTGTTCCGTCTCCTGCAAAAGGATTAGCTAGCAGTTTTTCTATCATACCCGAAGGAATTTCAAAGCAGACATTTTCATTTTCAGTAGGTTCCGTAGGTTGAGGAGCAACTCTTTGCTCTACTGGTCGGGGTGAAGATACCCCAAACAAGCCCCTCGAAGGATTACTTTCCATAGTAACAAGTGATAGTAAATTTCAACACACTATATAAATTTTTCCTTACCAAATTCCACCTACCAAAGGCGCTTCACTCCCCGGCAACGGCACCAGAAAAGAGTCTTGATGACCCACAAGTGTAGGGGATCTATCGTAGTCCTTTCGATAAGTAAGAGTGTCGAACCCAACGAGGAGCAAAAGGAAATGATAAGCGGTTTTCAGCAAGGTATTCTCTCCAAGCACTGAAATTATAGGTAACAGATAGTTTTGTGATAAGATAATTTGTAACGAGTAACAAGTAACAAAAGTAAATAAAGTGCAGCAAGGTGGCCCAATCCTTTTTGTAGCAAAGGACAAGCCTGGACAAACTCTTATATGATGTAAAGCGC
>NC_053027.1:535980300-536052871 GCF_003073215.2 Triticum urartu | reverse complement strand
CAACACTCACTGTTCATCCAAATGATCGGCTTCAATTAGCAGCAGTAGCGAAGGAATCGCTCGATCGGGTTCAGTTAACAGCCATCGATCGATCGCTCAGGTTCAGTAACGCGTAGCCTGCAGTGGAATCGCTCGGGTTCAGTTAGAGCCCAACGCCTCGCTCGGGTTCAGTTAGAGCCAACGCCTCACACACACGCGCGTATGTGTACGAGAGAAACGCGCATCGCTCGGCCCCCGACCTCCCACCGTAACCGGGAACTCCCCGAAATTTTCCTCCCCCTCGCTTCTACCACGGTTTTTTCCGCCATGGACGGCCCAAAGAATGTCATGCAGTTGCGTCTCCGGCCCGCCCAGAACGAAAAGCCCATTTTCTGTCATGATTTTTTGTCATAGAAGTAGGAGCCCACCACATCTATGATGATACCAGGTTTTGTCACAATTATCGTCATAGAAGTGTCATATGACAGAAAAAAATTGTTCGGCCCAAAATGTCACGGATGTGTCTTTTTTTGTAGTGGCAGGTCATTCCCACTCCCAAACCCGGCGAGAGCGTTGTATTCATCTCTCACTTCCTCTGAGGGCTAGGCCTCGCTCTGGATCCCTTTGTTAGGGGGCGCATGTTTTATTATGGGCTGGATTTCCATGACCTGGCCCCGGATTTCCTCCTTCACATCTCGTTGTTCATCATCGTGTGTGAGGCCTTCCTCTGCATTACCCCACACTTCGGCCTGTGGCTCAAGACCTTCAATGTGAAGCCGAAGATAATTGAGGGGCGACACGCAAAATGCGATGGTGCCGTAATAAGCAAAAGCGCTGATGTTCCATGGCCAGAGGATTCCTTCCCAGAGGTGTCCAGTTTATGGCAGTGGGAGTGGTTTTATATCACAGCTCCTTGGAGTGCCAAGTGGGAAGCCGCCCCTGCCTTTCGCTCGGGCCCCCCACCACAACTGACGTCATGGATCAACAAGGGGCTGGACTGGGGGCCAATAAATGATGTGCCGATATTGTAGAGTCGCATCCGAGATCTCCTCGAGAGAGATGTCAGCCTGGTCTCGGTAATGCAAATCATGCTAGTTCATCGGGTCCCGCCTTGCAAACGTCGACCCCTCCGTATGTGGGAGTTCAACCCGGAAGGACCGTGAATTATTCAGCACTTCCTCGGCATGACGCTCGAAGAGATGTAAAAATTGTTCTTTGGACCACAAATAAGGTGTCCGGACACCACCGAGGATGCGGGTCTGAGCTGCAATCGCCCAGATACCCAAGTAAGTAAACCCGTGGCCGAACACGCTATCTTTTTATTTATCATAACATCATTCTGAAAAGTCACTCTTTGAACAGGACTGGGTAACAAAGGCGAAGATGATCAGGTGTTCAGCCCCCCTTCCTGAAGGCTAAGCAAATCCAGTACTAGCCAGAATGCTTGAGCCGGCGCCTTATCAGGCGCCCTCAGGGGGAGATAAAGGGGGGAATAAAGAGGTTGAAAGCGGGCCTCGCTCATTATTCATCCAAACCGGAGGAATTAGCGCCTCCGCGAAGGAGGATAACCAGGGAGAAGAATCTGAAATTCCCTCTCCCCAAGGAAGGAAGAGGACCACATCTGAAGACCTGGAAACAAAGGTTTCCAAACGGGGGAAGAAATCTTCGCCAGAGGGTCCTGCCTCGGAGGGTACTCTTGCCGCACAGTGCCCGCAAGGGGATCATCCCTCTACTGAGCTGTAAATAAACAAAAAGTACTTAATAGTAAAAATATCCTACATTACTTCTGAATATAATAACCGAAGCATATATCTTTTAGTTTGGATCATAGACCTTCTCGATAGAGTTTGTCTTCGGGGGATCTTCTTCCGGAGATGATGGAGAGCGAAACACCTCCCCCTGCCACCCCGCCTCATGAGGCGGGCGACCCTGAAGTGTCGTCACGGAGGGTTTCTCCTGATCTGCCAAGGCCAGAGGGTAATCCTTTGGCCACCCAAAGTCCTCAGTATTCAGCTCCTAAAGAGAGCAACAGAAAGAGTCCGGATCCGTCCAGTGTGCGATCGAACGCACTGAAGGGTCTTGTGGAGCAAGCGGCCATCTCAGAAGTGCATCGTACGCTAATGGGTACGGTAATTGAGAGTATTTCATCCGCCAAAAGCGGGTTGCATGAAGCTTTTATGAGTCTACTGAAAGGCCTTGAGGTACGTGAAATAGTGTGTTTTTGACAGTACCGCACACGTTACGTGTGCCCTATGCAGATAGTAGCCCTTGAGACTCTGGTTGCCATCGAGAACGGCGGCAAATAGAGGATCATAGTTCCAGGTAATAATCAGACCGCCTTCATGTGCAGGTGGCTGAAGATCCGGTGGCTAGCTGGACTGGTGAGTTTGCCGAGCTGAAGCGGCAACTTGATGTGGCAGATGCCGACATCGTGCTTGTCAACAAGCGGCTCGACGAGGCACAGGGTATGTGATTTCTCCGGTGATCAACACATAGTAAGAGGAGCATGATGCCAGTATCTTTAATATGTTGTGACTGCAGATGGAGCTGCCACTGTGGAGACCCTTCGGGCGGAACTTGCCCGAGCCAAGGAACAAGCAAGGAATAGCGATGCAGCCGCTCTAAAGGCGGTCGAAGAGCTGAGGGCCGAACAGGCCGCGCATTGCCAAAGCAAGGAAAGAATGGCCAAGATGGCCGTTGAGTTGAAAGATGTCGCCGACCGTTACCAGCTTCTTGAAAAAGAAAGCCGAGTGAAGGCGATGGACCTGGAGAAGGCCATGGTAGTAGCCAAGGAAGCCCGCTCTAAAATCAGAGCGGCGAAGGAGGAGCTGCGTCAAGCTAGAGATATCGCGGTTGGTAAGCCCTTTTTGTTGCGGACGAAGTTTGGAGATCCGAAGTATGCCCCTCTTGATCAACTATGGAGTTCGGCATACGCATATGTGGATTTGGCAGCCAGTGCTGCTGATGCGGCCGAGTACTTCAAGGATCGAAAAGATCGTGAAGTGGAAAAGCTGTTCTGGTCACAGTTCCATGCTCCAATGCGCCCGCTCCTGTTGAATGAGCGAATGGCCGAGTGGGCTGAGCTCCATAGGTTGTCCGGACTTGCCATGAGGTCTGTTGTGGATCGTTTGTGGCCGGAAGGGCCAAGGCCGAATAGTTACTTTAGATTAGTGCAAAAATTCCTCGGTGTTGTGCCGCATATCGACGCTATGAAGAGGTCGGCGTGCATAGAGGGTGCGCAGATGGCACTTGCCCGTGTCAAGACGCTATGAAGAGGTCGGCGTGCATAGAGGCCACCACTATTGCAACCCACAGTTCGGCCGTAGGCCGAGTGTCTGTCGAGCACTACTTTGAAGAAGTCCTTGAAGGCGCTCATTCAATAGAGGCTCAGTGCTCGAAGAATATTATGTTCTAGTGACATGTATTCCCATTGTAAAAACAATGTTTTATTGAATTATAAAGGTTGTGTTTATACTTTTGCCTGAAAGTATTATTATGCCTCATGTGAGGCTGTTTATGTATATATGTATATAACCTAAAAGTTTGCAGTCGTCGGCTTCAGCCCCCACGCATATAATGTGGGGGTGTACGCAAAAACGCGTATTCACACTTGATGCAACGTCTTGGTCCATTAAGGAGGTGGTAGCGCAGCGAATGAGGCTATCAGACTATATTGCTTTAACACTTTCACTTAGCCATAGGAGTTTGACGGTGGGACTACTATATAGCCCCTGGTACTTCTGCGCTTGTCCGAATACGGGGCGCGTATGTACATGACCGGGAAACGGCCCTTCGTTAATGCGGAGGAATCCCGAAGATTCCGCTAAGTCATCGAGTGGTTGACCAGTCTGGCGCTTTATCATGATAGTCAGCTTTCGGCTTTCTCTACTGAGGTGCTCATCCGGATGAACCAGGGCACAATCACAATAGTTCTCCCGGTGCCGCCTTAGCCGATAGAGCAGAACGTAAGGTAGCAAAACACGGGAGCCAGGCAAACCCAACATTTGACCAAAGACATGATTCGGAGCTGATGCATATAAGGCCAAACTCGCGACGCCGAACACTCCCTAAGGTATTCGGTCTTTATAGCATAGGCCGCGCTGAACAATGCCCTTAATAATAAACCCCGAGTATCCAGGTACGTGCAATATTATGACGTGGTGACATGACAGCATCCTTCTTGGTTGTATTGAGTATCCGGAGGATGTGAACAACAAGAGACAGTAAAAAAGGTTCACGCAGGGTCTTAATCTTAAAAGAAACCTTTAAGCAGGTCCCTGCTACACATCTGCACCTGTGTCTCCATTGTGCCGTATCCTGGACGGGTGTAGCATGATTGTCATCTGTAAAAGAGAAGAACTTAGGTGAAAGTTGTCGTGCCAGAAAATTGGTTATTATCAATAAACCATTAAAATTCAAGATAAGTCAAGTTGAGCCGAACTAGCCCTGATTACACGCGGGAAGCCCCTGGTGCCGTCTATGAGGGTTTAACCATCAAACCAATCTCAGGTATATCTGGTGATGCGCCGGACTCGTCTAACCGTGCCCGCGGTCTTGACGACCTGTCTTTTATTCTGGTTGGTGAAGCCGTCTAGTGCTCGGCTGTTAAAGCCGCCGCACATTCTTCCGCGCGTAGAGAACGCTCAATATTTCCACTAACTATGATGGTGCCACGTGGACCAGTCATCTTGAGCTTGAGAGAAGCGTAATGCGGTACTGCATTAAAACGAGCGAAAGCCGCTCTTTCGAGTAGTGCTTGATAGCCGCTTCGGAATGGAGCGATATCAAAGGTTAACTTTTCACTTCCGATGTTGTCGGGAGAACCGAATACAACCTCTAGTAGTAGAGAGCCCGTGGAGCGGGCCTCTGGGACTTGTATTACTCCCTTGAAGGTAGTATTACTGTGGCTGATTTTTGTCGGGTCTATCCCCATTTTGCGGACTGTGTCCTGATATATCAGATTTAGACCACTACCGCCGTCCATGAGGACTCGTGTGAGATGGTATCCGTTTATTATTGGGTCTAACACCAAGGCAGCCAATCCTTCATATCGGATGCTTGGCGGGTGATCCCTGCGATCAAAAGTGATCGGGCAGGCCAACCAGGGGTTGAACTTTGGGATGATGGGCTCTACGGCGCGTATGTCTCGGAGTGCATGTTTGCTTCTCCTCTTCGTCACGTGGATCATGTTTACTGTTTTAACCTCTGGTGGGAATTTTTTCTGTCCTCCAATGCTTTGCTGGCGAGGTTCATCCTCGCCTTCGCTTGGTGTCTCCTTCCCCTTGTGTTCGGCGTTTAGCTTACCAGCCTGCTTGAAGACCCAACATTCTCTGTGGGTGTGATTTGCAGGTTTATCGGGGCTGCCATGAATCTGACATAGTTTGTCTAGAATCTTGTTTAGGCTGGACGGTCCATCTCTGCTGCCTGTGAAAGGCTTTTTCCGCTGACCTGGTCAAGAGCCCCTGAATGTGGCATTTACCGTCGTATTATCTGGGCTGTCTTCTTTATTTCGACGCTTGCTTTTACTGCGTCGTGGTTTTCCATTGTCATCCCTGACTTCGGATGTGCTTGGGTCGCTGGTGCGACTACAGGCTAACCAGCTGTCTTCGCCCGCGGAAAAGCGGGTCATGAGGCTTGTCAGGACTTCCATTGTTCTCGGTTTTTCTTGGCCGGGGTGTCTGGCGAGCCATTCGTCTCGGACGATGTACTTGAAAGCTGCTAAGGCTTCGGCATCCGGACAGTCGACAATTTGGTTCTTCTTAGTGAGAAACCTGTTCCAAAGATTTCGGGCTGACTCTCCGGGCTGTGGAATTATATGACTTAAGTCATCTGCATCTGAAGGTCGGACATAGGTCCCTTGAAAATTAGCCCAAAAAGCATCCTCGAGCTCCTCCCAACTTCCAATTGAGTTTTCGAGGAGGCTTTTCAGCCAGTGTCGAGCTAGTCCTTTAAGCTTGAGGGGCAAGTACTTGATGGCGTGGAGATCGTCCCCGCGAGCCATATGGATATGAAGGATAAAGTCCTCAATCCAGACCCCAGGGTCCGTGGTTCCGTTGTACGCCTCTATGTTCACTGGTTTGAATCCTTCTGGGATTTCGTGGTGCAGCACTTCATCAGTGAAACATAGGGGGTGTGCGGCACCCCTGTATTCGGATGTATCAGGGCGTTCGGACGGTTGTAGTATTCAGTTTTGATTTTGTGCCGGAGTGCGCTTCCTAGATCCATAGAGTTACGTCATGCTCGTCGTGATTGTGCGGTGCACCTGACATGGGCTCGAATCCGTCAAAGATCAAGTCTCCACGGATGTCGGTAGTGTAGTTTAAGTTTCCGAACCTGGCCTTATGGCCAGGGGCGTAGCTCTCGATCTGCTCCAGATGGCCAAGCGAGTTGGCCCGCAGTGCGAAGCCGCCGAATACAAAGATCTATCCGGGGAGGAAAACCTCACCCTGAACGGCATCGTTACCGATGATTGAAGGAGCCATCAAGCCTTTACGGTGACGGCACAGTGGAACTCTCAATGAAAGGACCAATGTCGGTGTCAAAACCGGCGGATCTCGTGTAGGGGGTCCCGAACTGTGCGTCTAAGATGGACGGTAACAGGAGGCGGGGGACACGATGTTTACCCAGGTTTGGGCCCTCTTGATGGAGGTAATACACTACGTCCTGCTTGATTGATATTGATGATATGAGTATTACAAGAATTGATCTACCACGAGATTGTAGAGGCTAAACCCTAGAAGCTAGCCTATGGTATGATTGTTGTTGTCCTACGGACTAAACCCTCCAGTTTATATAGACACTGGAGGGGGCTAGGGTTACCAGAGTCGGTTACAAGGGAGGAGATCTACATATCCGTATTTCCAAGCTTGCCTTCCACGCCAAGGAAAGTCCCATCCGGACACGGGACGAAGTCTTCAATCTTGTATCTTCATAGTCCGACAATCCGGCCAAAGGATATAGTCCGGCTGTCCGGAGACCCCCTAATCCAGGACTCCCTCAGAGAGTGAGCTTAATGAATTTAGCACATCGCCGGAAGGCGAGTGCTGAAAGATATCCGTGGAGGTAAACTCCATGATCAGTGCCCAATCGGATTTGATAGGCACGGACGCAGGCGGCTCGGAGCCTATGGCCGGGGACGAATCCAATGGTTCGGCAACACGGCTCTCGCAGGAGGTGAAGTCAGTATTCAGCTCTATCACCACTGAGAGTGCGGCCTCCATGGCAGGGTCTATCCACCCGTCCTTGGATGGAGTAGTTTGCTCCGGATTGAGGGCCGGAGTAGTTCCAGATGCGATCTGCCGAACACTGTCCGACGGTAGAGTTACGTCATGCTCGCCGTGATTGTGCGGCGCACCTGACATGGGCTCGAATCCGTCGAAGATCAAGTCTCCGCGGATGTCGGCAGTGTAGTTTAAGTTTCCGAACCTGACCTGATGGCCAGGGGCGTAGCTCTCGATCTGCTCCAGATGGCCAAGCGATTTGGCCCGCAGTGCGAAGCCGCCGAATACAAAGATCTGTCCGGGGAGGAAAACCTCACCCTGAACAGCATCGTTACCGATGATCGAAGGAGCCATCCTTTACGGTGACGGCACAGTGGAACTCTCAATGAAAGCACCAATGTCGGTGTCAAAACTGGCGGATCTCGGGTAGGGGGTCCCGAACTGTGCGTCTAAGGAGGATGGTAATAGGAGGCGGGGGACACGATGTTTACCCAGGTTCGGGCCCTCTTGATGGAGGTAATACCCTACGTCCTGCTTGATTGTGATGATATGAGTATTACAAGAGTTGATCTACCACGAGATCGTAGAGGCTAAACCCTAGAAGCTAGCCTATGGTATGATTGTTGTTGTCCTACGGACTAAAACCTCCGGTTTATATAGACACGGGAGGGGGCTAGGGTTACACAGAGTCGGTTACAAGGGATGAGATCTACATATCCAAGGAAAGTCCCATCTGGACACGGGACGAAGTCTTCAATCTTGTATCTTCATAGTCCGACAATCCGGCCAAAGGATATAGTCCGGCTGTCCAGAGACCCCCTAATCCAGGACTCCCTCAGTCCTCCCCAAGCTCGAAGCCACGCGCCCGCTCAGATGGTCCCAGTGCCCCATCACATTCAACTCGGCAGACCAGCTCAAGTGCGCAGCTACCGCTGGCACCCTCCCAATGCTTTGCTCCCCAATCATCAGTAACGTTCAAGTTACCAAGACCCTCATCGACGGCGGCACAGGGCTCAATGTCCTGTCCGTCGACACGTTCGATAGCCTCCAAGTGCCATATGACCAGCTTCAGCCCACCAAGCCTTTCTCAGGAGTGACCGACGGTTCCACCACACCGATAGGGTAGGTCCGCCTCCTTGTCACCTTCGGGGAACGCAAGAACTACCGCACCGAGCTCATCGACTTCGACGTTGCGCGCATCCGCCTGCCATACAATGCCATCCTCGGGTATCCATCCCTAGCCAAGTTTATGGAAGTGACCCATCACGGCTACAATGTCCTCAAGATGCCGGGAAGTAGCAGGATCATCGCGGTCCCATGTGAAGAAAGAGATGCGGTGTGCTCCCTCGAGCGTGCCTTCCAAGCTGTAGCAGTCGACGACCCCGACAGCAAGGGCGAGGGCCCTCCTGAGGCCATCCCCAAGAAGAAGAAGCTGCGACGCGCAGGACCTCAGGAGGGTGACGCCACAGCTGGAGTCTCATCAGGATCAGCGCCCGCTCCAGGGCGTCTCCTTCCATCGCATAGGAAGGTGCGCCCGGCGCCCTTCTTGGGTAGGGCTCGGGGGATTTCTTCTGGAAGGCCTTAGACTTTGCCCACATCATGAGGGAGGCGCTCGGGCACCACTTGGAGGCGTGCTTCACGGCACGTTTCCCTCAGGAGGGCACAGGGCAAGGATTGCCCACCGCTCAGGAGTTCATCACCAAGACCACCCAGGAATTGCAAGATGCAAGGGCCATGCGCGGCGACTGCCGCTCACGAGACGCAGCTGCCCATCCTGGCGAGGATGTCGGGCTGCGTGTTTGCATCGATGTTCCAGGGCTCAACAGGGACGCTTCTCAGGAGCTTTTCTGGCCTTCGCGTGTGGGACGCTGCGAGGGCCCACCGCACAGCTGCGTCTGCATGCCCTTTGGCCTGCCAAGTGTATCGTCCGCCTACCAGCGCAACTTGCGGCACATCCTAGCAGCTCAGGAGGCCGGGCACCCCGCCGTCCTGATGGAGATGGAGACGGTCCTCAAGGAACCACCTGAGCCCCCAAAGCCTCCCGAGGCTTAGGGCTTCGGTGGCTCATGAGGAGCAACCCTTTCGCCGTGCACCTTCAGCTGCCCCAACTCTCCTTCATCAACATGACCAGGTGACATCTTTCCGAGTTCATTTAGCTGGGAGCGCCCCTCAAGCTACATCGTCCCCAGGCCGTGTGGGTCCGTCCCTGTGGCATATATCCCTTTTTATGTCTTCAGCTTACCTTGTTGGGGGCGCACGTCGGGCTGCATCATCCCCAAGTCGCACGGGCCTGACCCAGTGGCACGTATCTCTCATGCACTTACTTAAGCCAGCTGGTCTCATGTTTGATCTACCTATGATTACTACCTGCTCAATCATCGCCTCCCACGAGGCCTCCGCACGCTGGCACGGCGTTGGTGCATGGGTCCGTCCCTACCACGTCGATAAACCTGAGAGGTCGAGCTCTGGCTCGTGGCACGCCCCGCGCACGTCAACTCACTAGGCCCTCAGTGCCTTCACCTCTTCGCGGAGCAACTAGCGGCAGGTTGGCAACCATAACGGAAGATCGTGTTCTTCCTTGTGCTGGCTCGCAGGAATCTCACGAGGATAGCACCAGGTGGCACCGCGAGCTCCCACCTCTTCCAAGTAATCCGCTTGCATGTTAAAAGGGGGGCTCCTGAGCATCGTGACTCAGGAGCTCTTACTGGCTCTCCAGCACTCATCCCCTGGCCTTGACCATGGCACACGACCTGGCATACCAGCAATGGCTGAGCTCACTCGAGGGCCGGGACCTGAGGATGTAGAGCGCAAAGGAGAGCATTGAAAGGGGAGGACTCGTATGTGCCTGACCTAGCTATGCTGCAGATGTTCACGCACAGGTCTGGCACATCGCGAGGAACCAACCCGGACCACCAAGATAAGTCACGAGCTCAGATCAGCCAACTGTTGGGACCTAGGGGACACGCTCGCCGCAACCCTGTTGCGGCAACGTCACCTCCCTTTCTTATCTTACCATAGCTGCTTGAGCGCTAAAGGGGACCCCCTGAGCATCGCGCCTCAGAGGCTCTTACTGGACCTCAGGCCACTCACCTCCTGGCCTTGACCACGGCATGCGACCTGGCATACCAGCGACGGCTGAAGCTTTCCTGGGGACCGGGACCTATCGGCGTAGAGCAACAAGTTGTCGCGAGGTTGGAAAGGGAAGACCGAGCCTAAACAGGACTTGTGCTAACAAGGCTTCCTTAATTGAGATAACATCAACAGAGACATTGCAAACCCTTTACACGCCCCCACAGGGTACTTCTTGATTCCTCGCATGGAACAAAAGACGCGAACCTAGGAGAATCCTATCTACACACCCCCGCGGCCGACGCCATCATCAACAGTGGGCCACAGGACGCCGGCGCCAACCCCATCCAGATCAGCAACGGCGGCGGCCGGACGTTGAGTCCTTGCTCCGGGCACGGCGAGAACTCGGGGGCACGTAGCTGTCGTCACTCGTCTCCGGAGTCTCGTAGAGCTAGGGAGAACTGCTGGACTCCCAAGAGTCGATGTTGCTGGAATAGCCGCGAGTGGGGCGAGCCTCATCCTGGCGCTCCCCTTCGGGGCAGCACTCCAAGCGGGGACCCTCCGTGTCGAAGACCTTGAAGAACAGCGTAGAGGCGCCGTAGTACTCGAAGTGGATCGCGAGGGCGCCCTCCGCACGGCAAACCCGCGCGACCTCGCCCCAGCCGTGGGTCATGAAGATCTTGCCGATGGAGACTGCTTCAACCTCTGCTCCGGTCGCTGGAGCGTCGCAGTCAGCATGCTGCAACCAGAGCTCAAGAGGCCCCCTTGGTGGCATCACATCGGAGAAGAAGCGCGGGAAGCAGATCCAAGAGCTTGGGGGCATTGCCTCCCATAGCACGAGCTCACGAGAGGAGTCCGTGGCATGGTATCCAGGAGCGATAGCACTCGTCGTCACGGCGCGTTGACCTTGCCCATGGTGCGCGCGCCGGTGTCCGACGCTTCTTCCTCCCGAGCCCCCGTCTTGGGCGTACAAGGGCAGCGGATACCTAGGAGGAGGGTGCTCGCACCAAGGCCTGATCACCACTTGCATCTCCGCAGCGTCGCGACGGTGGGCCGACCTCTTCTTCGGCGGGAGCAGTGCTGGCATGTCGAGGGGAACCTTTCCCTTCTCCTCGGCAGAAAACCTACGGACTGGCGCCATTGAAGTTGCTACTAGCGGTGGAGCAGAGAAAGATGAAGCGAGTGGAATGGGAAGACATGAGCGACGGGGGCTCTGCCCCCCTCCCCATTTATAGCAGGAGAAAGCCAACCAGCACCCCCATGATCACAGGTAATGATGGCTTTCCTTGCATGTCGCACAGACTTGTCAAGTCGGGCAGTTGCCGAGGCAGTGTGGGGAAGCGGAGACGCCCACGTCCAATCAACCGCCACGCGTCAACCGAGGCCGCAGGCTTTGGGGGCCCACGGTGCTCCGCGCTTGACCCTTTGGCTTTACCTCGAAGCCAAGCCCGAGCGCGCCTTGGGCCCAGGGGCTACTGTCGGCGTTCTGGGAACGGGGGTCCCCAGACTTGCCTGCCTGCGGCCCACGGCGTGGTTGGGCTGGCAGGTCTGTACGTCCCCCTTCATCGACAAGGCATTCAAGACCCTCGTGAGGGGCCAAGCCTCGCGAGGCGGACGACACAAGACCTCCTCAGGAGTGGCCTCGCCAGGCAGGCTCGCGAGGGGCAGAGAGATCAAGGCAGGGCAAACCTCGCGAGGTCCTCGTGACGTGAGCCATGATGATCGAGACCAGGCGGGCGCCAACGCAGTGTCCTTGTTTCCTCTTTGGTGCCAAGGGGGCAAGTGCAGGCACGGAGTACCGAGGCATCAAGCAAAGGTTTCCATATTGGTGCAACGAGACCAAGACGAGAAAGACGGCAAGACGGAGGTCATCATGGAGCCCAAGACGGCGTCATCACCAGATCCTTTGGCAAGCGAAGACCACCTTTTGTCAGGATAACTTGTACTGGTTGTCCCCTTTCGAATTGGCCATTATTGGCTCCCTTCCCGCTCAATATTTGGGGAGAGGACCAGGTCCTATATAAGTAGAACTAGCCACCACAGTGGAAGAGGACGGACCAGAGTGAGAGGATTGACCTCATCACAAGTCGAGAGCGGATCCAAGATCATCTCACCCACACAAGTTCACCAAGCACAAGAACACCTCAATCTCAGGAGGTTGTTCTTCCCCTTGTAAATGTTCTTCATCAACCCAAGAGGCAATCCACCACCACAAACTGGAGTAGGGTATTACACCACAACGGTGGCCCGAACCAGTATAAATCTTGTGTCTTTCTGTGTTGTGAGTTCGTTGAGTTCGTCCGCAAGATCTTAGAGAGCTAGGGCGTGGATCGATAGGGAGAAATCCTTTGCGGGCACCCCAGTGTTCCAACCTCAAGGGTTTGCCGAAACCCATGATCCGACACACCCCAGCACCAGAACCATTCAGCATCTTGGATCCATCAAAGAACATGGTCCAATGCTTCGAGTGAATCTGAGTCGGTTGTTGCTGCTCAACCCACTCGGCGAGGAAATCTGCTATTGCCTAGGACTTGATAGCTTTCTTTGCCTCAAACTTGATATCTAAGGGAAGGAGCTCAATCGCCCACTTTGCCACTCGACCAGTTGCATCTTTCTTGTTCAGAATTTCCGACAATGGTGCGTCACTGACGACTGTAATGGTGTAATCAGAGAAATAATGTGCAACCTTCTTCATGGTCATGTAAATTCCATAGACAAGCTTCTGATAATGTGGATATCTTTGCTTGGATGGAGTCAAGACTTCAGAAATATAGTATACTGGGTGCTGAACTTTATAGATTTTTCCTTCTTCTTCCCGCTCGACCGTAAGTACTATACTGACAACTTGTCCAGTGGCTGCAATATAAAGCAGTAAAGGCTCTTTGCTGATTGGGGTAGCAAGCACCGGCTGGGTGGAAAGCAGGGTTTTGAGTTCTCCAAACGCTGCATCGGCTTCAGGAGTCCACTCGAACTTGTTAGATTTATTCATTAGTTGGTAAAGAGGCAATGCCTTTTCACCGAGGCGAGAGATGAATTGACTCGAGGCGGCCAAACAACCAGTAAGCTTTTGAACATCATGCACACGCACGAGGCGTTTCATCCGGAGTATGGCCCCAACTTTCTCTAGGTTCGCGTCGATCCCTCATTCGGAAACGAGGACACCGAATAACCTCCTCCTGGAACTCCGAAGGTGCATTTCGATGGATTAAGCTTGATATCATACCTTCTTAGGTTGGCAAAGGTTTTAGCGAGGTCAGTCAGCAGGTCGGAACCTTTACGCGACTTGACCACAATGTCATCCATATATGCTTCCACATTCCAACTGATTTGAGTGAGCAGGCACTTCTGAATCATCCTCATAAATGTGGCCCCAGCATTCTTGAGACCAAATGGCATGGTGACATAACAAAAAAGCCCAAATGGAGTGATGAAAGCTGTTTTTATCTCATCGGGTGCATATAGTCGGATCTGATGATACCCGGAATAGGCGTCTAGAAAATACAAGCGCTCACACCCCCGTAGTCGAGTCAACGATTTGGTCGATACAGGGGAGAGGGAAATGATCTTTCGGGCAAGCCCGATTGATATGCTTGAATTCAATGCACATACGAAGTGAATCGTCCTTCTTGGGGACCATGACAACATTGGCGAGCCACTCGGAGTGATAAATCTCTCGGATGAACTCAGCTGCTAGGAGCCGAGCCACTTCCTTGCCAATTGCTTTTCTCTTCTGTACAGCAGACCGTCTAAGATGTTCCTTGACTGGCTTCACTTTCAGGTCGACTCGCAAACGGTGCTCAGCCAGTCCCCTGGGTACACCCGACATGTCAGAAGGTTTCCATGCAAAGATGTCCCAGTTCTCACGAAGGAAATGGATGAGCGCTTCTTCCTATTTGCTGTCGAGTGATGTTGAGATATGAGTAGGAGCAACATTAGGATCGGTCGGGTGAATATGAATCAGCTTTGTTTCACCGGTCGACTGAAATGCAGAATATGTGGCAGGCTTCTTGGCTTGCAACAAATCACTCAGATCTGCATGTTTCTGATACTCTTGCATTTCAACTGCTGCCATTTGTGCATCGACAATTTTAGAACCCTTCTGGAAGCATTCCTCTGCCTTTTGTTGATTGCCAGTGACCGTGATCACTCCTCTGGGACCAGGCATTTTCAACTTGAGATACACGCAACATGGTCGAGCCATAAAACGCGCGTATGCAGGCCTCCCCAAAATAGCATGATAAGAACACTGGAAATCCACTACTTCAAATGTCAACTTTTCCTTACAGTAATTCTTTGAATCACCAAAAACCACGTCCAGGGTTATCTAGCCGAGTGATTCAGCCTTCTTTCCAGGGATGATGCCATGAAAGCTCATGTTGCTCTCACTAAGTTTGGACATCGGAATGCCCATCCCTTTCAAGGTTTCAGCATAAAGAATATTCAAATCGCTACCACCATCCATCAACACTTTGGTCAATCGAGTACCCCCAACAACTGGGTCGACCACCAACGCTTGCCTCCCTGGAGTGTCTATGCGAGCAGGGTGGTCGGACTGGTCAAATGTGATAGCTGTTTGTGACCACTTCAGGTATGTTGTCATTGCCGGAGCAACCATATTCACTTCTCTGTTGATCACTTTTAGTCGACTTTTGCTCTCAACATCAGCAAAAATCACTAGGGTGGAATTGACATTGGGAAAACCGTCATCTTCCTCTTTGTCTTCATCCTTGTCTGATTCTTTTTCCTTATCATTAGGTTGTTTCTCTCGGAATTGCTCGATCAGAACTGGACACTGTCGAGTGGTATGCTTAGGATAAATCAGATTGCCTTCTTCATCCTTCTTGGTGTGAATTTGACATGGCAAATCCAACACATCATTTCTGGCTTGATCTTTCACTTTCTTGGGGGTCCAGGGCCCCTTAGGTTTCCCTTTAAACTTTCCCTGAATCACTGCCGCAGTTTCACCAGGTCCTGCAGGCTCAGCTTTATGCTTCTGTTTCCAATTGGAATTGCCTCCACCGGTGTCCTGACCGACTGGTTTGCTCTTTCCACTGCGGAGTCGATCCTCTTCTTCTCCGTTAGCATACTTAGTGGCTATTTCCATCATCCAAGTCAGAGACATATCTCCTGTCCGACCGAATTTCAGGACTAGTTCTCGATATTTAACGCCCTCTTTGAAGGCACAAACTACTTGATGCGGGGATACATTTTCCACTGTGTGATGCAAAGTGGTCCACCTCTGAATGTAATCTCTCAATGTCTGATTTGGTTTTTGCACGCAATATTGCAATTCTGTTAACCCTGCTGGCCGCTTGCAAGTACCCTCAAAAGTTCTAAAAAACACTCGGGCAAGTTCTTCCCAACTGAATATATTGCCTGGTGCTAACTGAGTCAACCATGCCCTGGCTGAACCTTCCAACATCAGAGGAACATGCTTCATGGCCACTTCATCATTGCCGCCACCAATCTGCACAGCCACTCGGTAATCCTCAAGCCAAGTGTCAGGCTTGGACTCACCAGTGAACTTGCTAACTCCAGTCGCCAACCTGAAGTTGGGAGGAATCACCGCGGCCTTGATGGCTCTGCTGAAACACTCTGGACCTGAAACATGAACTCTGCTGCCAGTCGGGTGATCTCTGTCAAGGCCCTCCCTGTATGCTCTGTTCCTGTCAACTAGACCTTGAATGAGAATTGATCTCGCATCAAAGCCTGGCTCTCTTGGGTCAACTGGTATCCTTTGCTCGCCACTATGTGGGCGTCTGTCATCATATTGTTGAGGCATATATGATCCACTCCTCGGAGGAGGTGTGGGCACTTGACATCGGGCATCGCAGCCGAGTCGGTGATCATAGCGCTCATGGTTTCTATATTGATCCTGCCGGTGTCCATGTCCCTCATGCCACGGGGGCGATCTTGGGCTGTGGGCCGACTGAACTGTATCTGCCATCACAGATCTACTATGAATCCTATTCCGCGACTGAGACATTGCTGTGTTCTGCTCTCCTGCTTCCCGGAGTAAGGCCCGGATCTGCATCAAGCCTCTGCCATCCTCTGACTGGGAAGGCCGAATTGACTCTGCTATACGGGTTGCAGCAGTGAGATTTTGAATCGGAGTGTGGTATACCTGATGTTGAGGCGGAAAAAGATGTCGTCGACTGGACTCAGGAACCCGCTGACAAGCACGCTCGTCAAGTGCACGTTGAAGGTTCTCCAGTCGAGTGCGCTCAGCCAAGTTGGCCAGGCGCGCATCCTCCAAGGCCCGGGCCTCGGAGGTTTCCCCAACGATGGGCGTGTGGAGCGCGTCCATGTTGCGGCGGTGAAGCTCTTCCCTCTGCTGCGAAGAAAGGGGTTCGGGGCGGTACTCCTCGTGAACGCGTGATGGATCGCCGCCACCATCGTCGCCATCGTCGCGGTGGAAACCGGGAGGACTACGTGGTCCGTCGTCCATCAAGACTCCAGCCGCAGGATCGCTACTATCGCATTCGGATGCGGTCTCGACGGAGCCAGTTGACAGGTCGAATAGGCCATAGAGAGTTTCGTCGGGCTCCATTGACGCGACTTGTGGGGTGGCCGACTGACGAGCCACTGCATGTTTCACCCACCGCTGAAGCCACGACCGACCAGATCACTTGAGTCGGTGAACAGCGGGGAGCGAGGACACCACGGGAGCCGACCGATACTGGGTCGACGGCTGCCGGAGAAGGACGCCGTGAGCGCAAACGTGAAAGTGCGTCGCCCCGCAGACGGGGAGCACCTCGATGTCGAGAGGAGCTTCCTGAAGCCAGGCAGAGTCATCGGCAACAAAGACGAGCACATCGAGACAGATCTCGCGGCCCTCAGCCAATCCACCACCGGAAACCATGATGACGGGAATCAGAAAAATCGCAAGTTCACCAAAAAGTCGCTAAGACACCTGCCCCACGGTGGGCGCCAACTGTCGTGATTCTAAGACTGGCAGTAGAATGGGGGTAGGTATGAGGAGGCAAGATCCCAGCTATGGCAAAGTTGTACACACAAGATTTACAAGTTCAGGCCCTTCACGGTGGAAGTAATAGCCCTACGTCTCGGTGCTCGGAGGCGGTCGACTGGATTATATGTGTGTGGTGTTAAAGGGGGTGTGAACCCTTGTCCCTGAGGAGGGGGGTGGCTTATATAGAGTTCGCCAGGCCCCTCCCGCCCTCAGTTACACAGGGTTTTAAGGTACATAAAGATGGAGCGTTTCTCGTAACGCTAGCTATAAAGTGACATAAATGACCATTAAGTCTACAGAGTAAACGTCCGACCATTGCAGTTCCGAATGGCTTTCGATCTTCTGTTTGTCGAGTGATTATTGCTATGGTCGTGTGACATTGAGTCTACCGACTGGAATGCTTCTGTCGAGTGGATGATGGTATCCCTCGAACGCGTCTGGCTTTAGGGTGATGTCCTAGGGGAGGGTGTCTAGGTCAGGCCTATGACCCTACCCTAGGTACATAGCTTCATCAGCCTCCTCGTCCTACCTCCAGTGCCCGTCTTCTGGTATATAAGTGGTTTTGACCTAGAAAAAAATAACGGGAGGACTTTCAGGACGAAGCGCCGCCGCCTCGAGGCGGAACTTGGGCAGGAGAACTTTTTCCCTCTGACAGAGGGATTCCGTCATGGGAACTTCCCTCCCGGAGGGGGAAATCATCGTCATCATCATCACCAACAACTCTCCCATCTTGGGGAGGGCAATCTTAATCAACTATTCAACAACACCATCTCTTCTCAAACCCTAGTTCATCTTTTGTGTTCAATCTTGTTATCGGAACTATAGATTGGTACTTGTGGGTGACTAGTAGTATTGATTACATCTTGTAGTTGATTACTATATGGTTTATTTGGTGGAAGATTATATGTTCAGATCCATTATGCTATTTACTACTCCTCTGATCATGAACATGTTTATCATTTGTAAGTAGTCACTTTTGTTCTTGAGGTCACAGGAGAAATCATGTTGCAAGTAATCATGTGAACTTGATATGTGTTCGATATTTTGATAGTATGTATGTTGTTATTCCCTTAGTGGTGTCATGTGAACGTAGACTACATGAAACTTCACCATATTTTGGAATAAGGGAATGCATTGTGGAGTAGCAATTAGATGGTGGGTTGCGAGAGTGACAGAAGATTAAACCCCAGTTTATGTGCTATTTCGTAAGGGACCGATTGGATCCAAAATTTTAATGCTATGGTTAGAATTTATTCTTAATACTTTTCTCGTAGTTGCGGATGCTTGTGGGAGGGCTAATCACACTACAAAAAAAAGACACATCCGTGACATTTTGGGCCGAACGAAATTTTTTTCTGTCATACATATGACACTTCTATGACGATAATTGTGACAAAACTCGGTATCATCATAGATGTGGTGGGCTCCTACTTCTATGACAAAAAATCATGACAGAAAATGGGCTTTTCGTCCTGGGCGGGCCGGAGACGCAGCTGCATGACATTCTTTGGGCCGTCCATGACGGAAAAAAACCGTGGTAGAAGCGAGGGGGAGGAAAATTTCGGGGAGTTCCCGGTTACGGTGGGAGGTCGGGGCCGAGAGATGCGCGTTTCTCTCGTACACGTACGCGTGTGTGTGCGAGGCATTGGCTCTAACTGAACCCGAGCGAGGCGTTGGGCTCTAACTGAACCCGAGCGATTGCACTGCAGGATACATGTTACTGAACCCGAGCGATCGATCGATGGCTGTTAACTGAACCCGATCGAGCGATTCCTTCGCTACTGCTGCTAACTGAAGACGATCGATTGGATGAACAGTGAGTGTTGCGGGGGGGTTGGATGAACAGTGAGTGGTGGTGTTGCCTCTGGATGAACAGGACCCCGTGGGGTGGTGGAGGGCTGGATGAACAGTAGACGGTGGAGGGGTGCCCGTGGAGTGGTGGTTGAACAGGACCCCGTGGTGTGGAGGGCTGGATGAACAGTAGACGGTGGAGGGGTGCCCGTGGAGGGGTGATTGAACAGTAGCCGGTGGAGTAGCGCGCGGTGGAGGCTGGATGAACAGGAGCCCGTGGAGGCTGGAGGAGGTCGACGGTAGCCCGTGGAGGCTGGAGGAGGTTGACGGTGGAGATGAACAGTATCCCGTGGAGTCCCATTTTGCGGTACGCCACACCCCTCCCGATGAACAGGACCCCCATTTCGACCGTAGGAGGTCTATTTCATCTGTTTTGCGGTACGCCACACCCCTCCCGATCAACAGGACCCCCGTTTCGACCGTAGGAGGTCTGTTTTGTCCGTTTTGCGGTACGCCACACCCCTCCCGGTCAAAAGGACCCCTGTTTCGACCGTAGGAGGTCTGTTTCCTCCGTTTTGCGGTACGCTAGACACCTCCCGATCAACAGGATCCCGTTCCGAACGTAGGAGGTCCGTTTCCTCCGTTGCGTGGTATGCCAGGCCTCGTTTCCATCGCCTGTTCCGTCCAAGCCCTCCCGATGAACACGACCACGCATTCCGTTTCGACCCAGCCGGTTGGCTCCGACGCGTTCCGTTGCCTCCCGATGAACACGACGCATTCCGTTGCCTCCCGATGAACACGACGCATTCTGTTGCCTCCCCATGAACACGACGCATTCTGTTGCCTCCCCATGAACACGACGACGACGCTGTTTCTCCGTTCCGACCCAGCCATGTACATGAGCCCTGGCCATACGTATGCGCGAGTAGGCGTTCGAGACCCCGCCCGTATGTATACATACGTGGCTGTATTTTCTTTCTTGCACCCTGGCCGTTGTACGTACGTATACATGCTACGAGCGCGCCTCTACTACGACACGTACGCGCCTCTACTATGACACGTGCGCACCTCTACATCCACCAGTATATATGTGCGTACATGTTCGCGACCAGAATGACAACACTATGTACGCTTCGACCAGGTGGGTCCCGACTATCTGGCACTTCCTTGCCTATGAAGATGTAGCTGGTGGGTCCCACCAGTCAGGGGGGCGAATCGTTTTTTTTTTTTGCCCGGACGCACTTCCTTGCGTGCGAAGATGTAGCTGGTGGGTCCCAGCAGTCAGGGGGGAACGTTTTTTTCACGAAATACAGTGGCCCGTCCGTTGGGTCCCAGCTGTCAGGTGGAGGAATCATTATTTTCTGCGTAATAAGGAGGCACTTCCTTGCTGCGGCCGTGGACCCAGCTGTCAGCCTCGCCATGTACAGTCCACGTCCGATGGAAGTTGTTCCTTGACCATGTTGACCATGCCGCGCTGAGAGCACCAGGGCAGTGGACGACGGCGAGGCCTAGGAAGGGGACGACGGGGAGCCGGGGAAGATGCGGCACTGGAAGCCCGCGCGAAGAGGAGTACGAGGGTTCACTGGTTTGGCTGCGGTGTGAGGCTGCCGTCGTCGCAGGGCCTGGCCAGCGGTGGGAATAGTAGGGGCGGTGAGGCCTCCACGGCAACACAGCCGGCCACGGGAGGCAGGAGCATGCGGCACGACCGGCGCTGCTTTCGGCGGCTGGAGCAACAAGACTAGTGGTTGAAGAAGCACTACGGCCGTTGGATGGACATCGTATGGTCATTGGAGCTAGAATCGTTCATATTGACTAAAGTTGACAAAGGCCCCCATCCCAGTCAACTTTGTAGGCCCACAAGTCAGCCTCCCACCATGGTGGGTCCCAGCTAGCAGGGGGAGTATTCATTTTTTATGCATAATAAGGAGGAACTTCCGGTGGGTCCGAGCTGACAGCGGGGGGAACGTTTTTCTCTCAAAATACCCTGGCCCGTCCAGTGGGTCCTAGCTGTCAGGGGGGAAACGTTTTTTTTCACGAAATAAGGTGGCCCGTCCGGTGGGTCCCTGCTGTCAGGTGGAGGAATAATTATTTTGCACGTAATAAGGAGGCACTTCCTTGCGGCCGCCTGGACCCAGCTTTCAGCCTCTCCACGTACAGTACTCTTCCGATGGAAGTCGGTTGTTGATCACGTTGACCATGTCACGCCGAGAGCACCAGGGCGGTGGTCTGGATGACGGCGAGGCCTAGGAAGGGGACAACGCGGAGCCGGGGAAGACGCAGTAGTGGAAACCCGTGCGGAGAGGAGTACGAGGGTTCACTGGTTCGGCTGCGGTGTGAGGTTGCCGCCGCCGCAGAATAACATGGGGTGTGGGTGAGTAGAGGGATGGCCTGGCCAGCGGTGGGAGTAGTACAGGGTGGTGAGGCCTCCGTGGCATCACAGCCGGCCACGGGAAGGAGGAGCACGCGACACGACCGGCGCTGCTTTGGGCGGCTGGAGCAAGAAGACCAGAGGTTGAAGAAGCACTACGGCCATTGGATGGACATCGTAGGATCACTGCAGCTAGAATCGTTTATATTGACTAAGTTGACAAAGCCCTTGGTACGCATCAACTTAGTAGGCGCACAGCTCGGATTTGGCAGAGAACATATAGCCCATTTGCGATTTGTAAGAATGTACAACCCATTTTTAATTCTAATGGAATTTACTACGGCCCATTTACAGTTTGTTAAAAGTACAGCCCAACTTCTAGCTAGGACAACGAATAATAATTTCAAACAACCGCCCAAAACAGAATTCAAAAAAAACTCCCACATTTTGATGGGATCCGAAATATTTTTATCCAAAATTTCTAGTCGGGTTAAATATAATTTCAAAATAAAGTTGTATTACGTTAAAATCCAAGGAAATATTGTGCGCGCAACAAGTAATGAAATTAAAATTTGCAAATTCCAAAAATAATATATTTTTCAAACTAATTACGTGTTTGGTGCATAGTAACTGTCTAGTTATTATAATTACATCCCATTTATTATTTCTTAAAGTTCATTTTCTTGTTAAGCCTAATGCATACCTCCTAGGAAAGTTTGCAGCCCAGCGGGGCGGAGAATAACAAGTTGACCCGGATATTGTGTACAACTGTCGACCCAGTTGCATTGCTGATGTTAAAAAAGGCATGTGTAGTACAGTACAACCTAACATGGTTACTCAGCCCACATTCAGCGACGCCGAAAAGGCCCAAACAAGGCTTTTGTACAACTTTTTGAAGTCACTGAGCTCAATTAATAACTTAAGAAAAAAGTTAGATTACAGTGGAACCTAATTAAAAGCTGTCATGAGCAAATAAATAATTCAACGGGTCCCACTTGTGCGTGTGCGCGTGTGTGTGCGTGTGTGTGTGAGAGAGAGAGAGAGAGACCCATCGGTCGATGCTCGTAAATACATCTTTCAGCCATATGCATTGCTGATGCTCAGTAAAAACTTATATAGTTTTTGACACAATCATATAGAACATCATAGCACACTGAACTTGCATACAAAAATTTCACGCAGGCGGCACAATCAGGATGGAAAGCAGTGGATCGCTACGGGGAAGGGCTATGTTGAAACCAACGAAGTCGTACATAACGGTTCATCGTCTTTATCAATGACGGGGACATATCTTGAATTGTTGTGCAAAAGAAAACAGACATACAACACCATATAAGTTCTGCTAGCACATTAAGTTGACGTTACAGCACTTTCTTAAAAAAAGTTCAGGTACAAAATTAGAACAGGTCACAATCAAATGTATTGGCATATCAGTGCTTCACACCCATAGCTCGGATTTAACTAGTATCTGACAAGATTCAGTTGTTACCTCAAATTAGAGCACATCCAGGCAGCCAGCCCTGCCTCTTCTCCCAAAGAAGCAGTGGCCTCCGCCGCGCGATGGAGTAGGCCCTGTGCCATCCATCATTCCGAGCAACATGGGGAAAGTCTGACGTTGACTCCTGTAATGGACGTCGTCGACGGACCCTGGCACCAGCGGCGGCGCAGGACTTCGATTGATGGATTGACCACTTCTTTGACATGCACGAACACTCGATACAGGTACATCCCTAACGTGGTCCGGAGCGGCCTTGGTGGTGACGAATAGTACAACCCCGGTTCCTGCACCGGTATCTCAACACCAATCACCTTCGGTATGGTGGACGGCTTCTTCATCCATGCCATAACCATCAGAGCCCAGCTGTCTGGAGGAACAAACATACTTACGAGCTCACCTCCAAGGTCGTTGATAAGCTCGTTCATGGACTCGATGTTCCAAGCACGTCGAGGCATGCCGTGGAAGGTAAGCTTTGTTAAAAAATCAAGCTCAGAGGGCACCGAGCCCCATCCTGGGTGCCACCGATCAAAGCTCACCAGCGCGCCATCGCAGAACAAACGCCGGGAAGATTCGAACACACGACTGCAGTCGAAAGTTGTCCGGAACCTGATGAAGAAATCAGCCGGTGGCGGATAGACTTCGATGAGCAAGTCACTTATTTGGATGCCGTGCGCAATGCCAAGAGCTTTGACAAGGTCGTCCGGCGAGATGGGAGGCCGATCGCCGTTGATGGTTACCATCAGCACTTTGCTGGCAAACTGGTCGTCAACCGCCGCCATGCCACTGTTGAGCGATAGCACGCAGCGACCGAAGGCAGAGACGGACCTCAGGATCTCCGGCTCGGAGATCCGCGTTGACCGGCGACATGATAGTGCGCTTGAGTACAGGGAGTACAGGAGGGGGATTTGGGGGAACTGGAGTAGGAATCGAGATTCCAGAGGTGGGGGAGGGGCGGGAGACTGGGGATGAAAAGGTAGCATGAATTTCGAGCACGCGCCAATATGCTCTCGGCGCGCAAGCGCACGAAAACACCGGTGGCACCCACATGTCGGCCTAAGTGTCCTTATTCTTTCTTTTTTGGAGAGCCCGGCCTTTTTTTAGGATCTTTTGAGAGCCCGGCCTGAGAGTCATAATTGACATGTTTGGCATTGCGTTACTACTCGGCCCATATTCAATGACACCTCACTGGCCCAAACAAGTGTACATCATCGAAAAGACACTGAGCTCAAATTATATAACTTGAAAAAAGGAGATATACTATGAACACTAGAGAATGGTGATGCCCTCATTTAGCCCACTAGTAGTTCGAGACAATAAACAGTTCGAAACAACGATATATACAACATTCAAACACTGACTAGTGACTACTACTGACATAAACAGCAAGACATGATAGTTCACAAGAAGTCTTGCTACACCACCAAAACGCACACATCTGCAGCGCTCAGACTCTCGTGATCCAGACGAGAATGACATTCTAAACAGAAGCAACTATTACATAGTAAGAGTGACATAGACGAGGATGACCAAATGATAAGGAATATGCATAACAAAAGAAAGAACTACCCATCCAGAACCAGCAGCAAAGACAACAAAGTCATTCGAAGAGATGATCCAACACCATCATAATTTGCAGCCCTGCTTCAGCCACCAGTGATCCGGAGACACCAGTACTCCACCCTTTCGATGCAACAGCCCAATTACCTATCAACCTGAAGGCTTGAACCACATCACTGCCTGTCGTAATTGAGACATCCAAGGATCAAAGTTAATCTGGATGCCTTTGTCATTCTCACCTTCTTTTGGCAGCAGGCTGTATTGTTAACAATCAGGGGAGTTTGCTCCCGAACTCCTAGGGCCCGCCGTGTAGACACAGTTTTCCATAGCAAACAGAGCCTCCCTGCCATCAAGGTCCTTGCCAATGGTGATCTCCTGGTTAATCGGATAATTGAGTCCAAGAAACAGAGAGTGTGAACCAAGGCTGTTTACCCGCCTCCAACTAAAAAATCCTAAAGGCCCCAACAAGCTGGTATCCTGCTCATAGACGTAACAGCCACTGTCCGGATACTCACGTATTACACAGTACTTGTATACAGTGGGTTTTTTGCAATATAACTTTTCCGGCTCATGTGTCCGAATGATCATCAGTATTTTGCCGTCGTCTAATCGAGCGAGGAACCAGTTGTGCTTCCCTGTTTTTGGTAAAGGTGGTGTGATTACAAAGGGCAGTAATTGTAGGGACACTGCATCATATCAAAAAGGACAGGCATTGTTAATGTAAGATCAACATTGTTCACAGTATGAGTAGGATAATGCAAGAAACGGTATTGTATAGCAGAAATAGGTCTCCCGTGCTAGCATGACTGTTCACTTCATCGTTCAGGTATCATCCATATTACGAGCAGAACCAAATTCTCGTGCATGCCCAATCAACGCCCCGCCGAGATGCATGCAGTGGTCATTCTAGTGCATCAAGGACGGCATGCAGATCATTCCACACTTGAGAAGAGGAAAAATGGAAAGGTAGAACGCGGCAGCAGAGGAAGAGAACGCTGGCTAACGAGGCTGGGAGGGGATCGAGCAGGAAGTTAATGCTCCACGCCTAAAGGTTTTGGGAAAACCTGATTTTCATAAGGTGACTTATACTCACCTAAACGGAGGGAGTATTCCTTAACCAGAGAATGTTGTGTCTCCCACTCACGCGCTCAAAAAAAACTACGACATATTTTTTTATCTGTTTGCATAGGTCCCACCTATCAGGAAGGATGGGCACGTACACGAACAGGTATGACTCATCAGTCTACCCGCATAGCCTTTTCGTTTAGTCTACCTAGCCATCTAATCAACTGCCTGCACACCACTTCTCCCATTTACTTCTCCATCGGGAACCGATTCTCCTCGGCTTCCTCACCTCCCCTTCGTCTTCATTTGCATCCAAACCCCACTGCGTTCACATTGTTTTAACCTCTTTAAATAATCATCTACTACTTCACTTAGACTATCCATCTAATCCTAATTCTCCAAACCATAGCCCTCCGTTCCAGTGGTTCCAAATGGCGAAAGAGATCGAGATGCAGGTTTTTAGCATCCAACATGTCCTCGTCGAAGGCTCGATGCGCATAGTTGCCACCGTCACCGTCCACCCAAGGGTTGTTCGGTAGTGGATCAACAATGTATCCAACTCCCTCGAAAAGGTAGAGACGAGGGTCATTGGTCTCGACGCAGAGTACACGGAGCGTGCCCCTGGGAAGATCCAGCGTGCCGCCGTCCTTCAGTTGTGCCTCGAAGATGATGTTTTGGTGTACCACATCATACACTCGCCCTCCATACCAGGTGAGATTCACGATTTCTTGTCTCGGGAAGACGTATACTTCTGTGGGGCAGCCATCGAAGGGGACAAACAGAAGCTGGAGCCGTACAACCTTGATTTGAAAAGCATCGCTGACCTACAAACCAGAATCAAAATTCCTGTAGAAGATTGTGATAAATAGACACCATCCCTATTCGATGTAGAAAATTTTGTGCTCGGTACGAATCTTCAGAAGGGTGACAAGACGGTGGCATTAAGGTCGTCTGGATGGGAGAATTATCCCTTGACGTACGAGCGGATAAAATATGTTGCCCTCGATGCCCGTGTGAGTTTCGAGATAGCTGCAAGGTCCAAAGAGCTTGTTGCGAAGCCGTCTCCCACAGAGAATGAGAAGAAGAAGAAGAAGAAGAAGAAGAAGAAGAAGAATAGGGCATTATGGATGGATGAACTATTTCCTCTCTTATAAAAAAAATTATTCCCTCTCCGTGTATATTGATATAGATGGACTATTTCGATGGTGTGCATGTCTTTGGAACAGAGTAGTAGTGTGGGTTTGCTTGACTATAAGGAACTATTTATCCGCATATATAGCTTTCTCTGCTACTCCTTCCAGTGATCGGTATGCAGTGCATGTTTGTCCGTAGACATGACAGCTTGTCCATGGAAGTTCAACTACGGCGACCATCACGTTTCATCTCGCGATTCCCACGACGCCTCTCCAACCCACGGCACCACGCCCCCCGACGTGCGCCTCACCCCTCTCGGCCGCACCGCCCCTCTGCCTTTGTGTGCATGACATGTGGGCCACCTAAAATGCGGCGAGCATCAAGTTTCTACCACAGCCACCTGTGATTCCCACGACGTCGCTCGAACCCATGAAACCACACGTCCCCTGACCTGTGGATCACCCCTCTTGGCCCCACTGCCCCTCTGCCTATGGGAGCATTACATGTGGACCAGTCACCTATCGGGTCCACATGTTATTGACTCAAAGATAGGTGTAGTAAGGCGCTGAAGCTCAGTCCCGACGGCCCTGAGAGGGAAATGTAATTCCTGCGCCAGGGCTTGTGGTGCTCCCGCAGCACGAACTCGTGCCAAACTCGAGATTTGTTTCTTTACTATACATGCACGCAACGATTTAATGGACATTGTAATCTCAACATGTGATGGGGAGCTCTAAATTTCAATTTGAAACTTATAAAACGAAAAGATTCAAAACAAATAAACTGGGAGAGAGGGAGTATATAATAGGATGTGTCCCATACAAAATAAGTCCCCTGGTCTGTCACCGCGGAAGATGCGGTTAGAAAGGAGCACATCTGTCTTCCTACTCGTATGGCAACAAATCGGCCGCAGACAGCATGGTCCGCCTTTGAATGCCATGTGCAAGGTTCGTGCTATCTTATTCAATCTCACCGTGGTTCCATCGTACCAATTCATGTGGCGGCCCATTGCATGGCTGATCCCAATGTACAAAGGTTCTACGGGAACTGTGTCACCATTGTAAATGTTGTGCAAATTGATGTTGGTACCCTCCCGTACATATGCAAGCCAATCTCCACTCGCATCGAGCCTAACCTGTGAAAGAGTGGGCAGGGGAGAATTAGGAAATGGACACGGAAGTAGTCTTTAGAATGCATTTACTACGTGATCAAACTCATCTTACCTTCTCATCGGAGGAAATCCGAGTGCCCCTCAACGTCGGCATCTCAAGGGGCGTCAACTTGCAACTACGGCCACGCCGCGCTGGAGAGACCCCCAAGGAAACATCCTCGTGCATTCCACGAAACATCAAGATGCATTTGTATGAGTAGTTTATCTTGTGAGAGAAAAGGATGAACGAGGGAAGGCCTCTAGAGATAGAGATGGACACTACTACTACCAATGCGCTGGCCCGTGCGTTGCAATGGATCCAAAGTAGTAGAATAATACTTGTTCACGTGCTTGAAATATAAACACTCTAGTTTTGATATACATGTGTCAGCAGACAAGATAGCTTGTCCATGGAAGTTGAACCACGGCAACCATCATGTTTCTTGTTTCTACCACTGCCACACCCACATGCGATTCCCACGACGCCGCTCCAACCCACGGCACGACGTCCCCCGGCGTGGACATGGATCCTCTGACGTGGCTATCACTGCCTTGCCCTGCCTTTCCTTTGCTGACAGGTGGGACCCACGCTTATGGGTCCCACATGTCAGTGACAGAATGGTAGGATTGTTCGCGTTAGCGGATCCTCATCCCCCCGACGTGCCCCTCATCCCTCTCGGCCCCACCGCTCCTCTGCCTTTGTGTGCAAGACATGCGGGCCAGCTCAACTGTGGCGACCATCAACTTTCTACCACAGACACACCCGATTGGACGCGGTTTGCCTGCTCCGATCCGTACTCCCGCACCATCGAATTTTCATCTAGCGGCTATGACACATTTCGTCCCTGGCATCAATCCTCAGCTGGAGTACTTATGTACTACAGGTAGTACCCGCTGATGTGGCCATCTACGCCTCGTAACACCCCGACGCCCAGCTGTGGCACCCTCGCCACGACCACGCCACCACCAGCCGGTTCATCTCGAATGAGTGAGTCGCGAACCATGCCACCACCATGAGAATGACATGTGGTCCAGCCGCATTTAAGGTCCGCATGTCATTGACTCATAGGCCGGGCACTAAGCCACTGAAGTTTGGTCATGTGGGCCCCGAGAGGGAAATGTAACTCCTGCGGCAGGCCTTGTGGTGCTCCCGCAGTACGAGCTCCTGCTAAAACTGGAATTTGTTTCTTACTACTACCAACTAATATAGTAAGGTACACGTGCATTGCACGCATGAGATTCTGGTGGTTTGTGCATTATGCTTCTACATGTGGAGCTTTCTGGATTCTACTATGTGGCAAAATCTGGTGTAATGTAAGGTTAGGCAAGTTTGATTAACTTAGGTGAGTGTTTGGTTCAAGCCACACCTTAGGCAAGCCACACTAAGGCCCCACATGACATACACACACAAAATGTGGCAAGATTCCCTTAGGCTTGCCAACTTGTGGCTCTCATTTTGAAGAACTAATAACTTTACCTAAGCTTAGTTGTGGCAAAGTTAGTCATGAATTAAGTTCAACCATGGAGTCTTCTAGATTATACATGTGGCAGAATCTGGTGGATGATATCCAACAGCCAGTAGTGCTCGGATTTGCCATCTTTGTACCGTCGGATTGGCTTCATCCAACGACCAACTTTCAAAGTTTTTCACACAGTATATAGGGGGTATAGATATAGATGTGCCGGTCCATTGCAATGGATCAAAAGTATATCTATTTAGTGGAGTGCACTCTAAACACATTGTCTATTTATTTTTCTCTAACCTTCCGTAGCCATGCAACCAAGCCACATAAGCTTCATGGGTGCCCCCCACATCATATTATTCATACTACGTTGATTGAAAAAAAGATAAATCACCTAAAACAAGATATTCCCGTTTTTTGTTCCTACAATGTTGTGCCGTGCACGTACCTACTAGTTGTATAGTGGTAGTACTAGTAATATAGTATTAGGAGTACAAAATTGGTACTAGTAGGAGTAGTACTAGTACGGAATGCTCCTACTCTATCAACGAGCCCCGTCTGACACCAAATTTCTTGGCTTCCGTGCTACAGCTAGATCTTCCCCTCGTTTCTGTTTTCCAACCCGGCGGCGGGCGGGGTGTCGGTTTGCTCAATGGCAGTCCCACATGAAAGTGAAAATGCTAGGCAACACGCCTTCCCTAAGCTATGTGTCATGCCGGACGGGTCGTGTTGTACTCCCGATTCCCGGGCATGTGGGGGTGCGACACGAACGCGGCAGGCCTTTTCCTTTTACCAGGAATGTGCCCGTGCGTTGCGACGGATCCAAAGTAGTAGAATAGTAGTATTTGTTCACAAACTTGAAAGAAATCACTATTGTTTTGATATACTCCTAATATATTACTCCCTCCGTACCTAAATATTTGTCTTTTTTGAGATTTCAAATGGACTATCACATATAGATTATATAGACATATTCTAGTGTTTCTAGCAAGATGCCCGCGCGTTGCACGAAGTTGATGGAAAAGGTAAGCACAACTTATAAATTGACG
Source organism: Triticum urartu (assembly GCF_003073215.2). NCBI lineage: Eukaryota > Viridiplantae > Streptophyta > Magnoliopsida > Poales > Poaceae > Triticum > Triticum urartu. The sequence goes on along the minus strand of NC_053027.1, from coordinate 536,022,561 downwards.
GATGGAGTACTCGTTACAGTGATGCATATAATTAAGCAAAGGGATCGCACATGTCGGTATTGACTGGAACGAGAATGCAACAACACAATAAGAATTAAGGCCACGATGATGCGATCGTGGTGGTGGTTACAGAAGGCAAGAAGAAAGATGGATCCACGAACGTACGACCTCCTCCTCCTCAACTTAGTGCGCTGGGCCACCGACCGGCGGCTAAGGAGTGGCGGCTTTTGTGGCGAGGTCGAGGTGCTTCTCAGCAAAGGCATCCAAGGCTTCCAGCCGGTTGAGGAAGGCCAATGTCGTAGCGTCCTCACTGGCCTTGTAGATACCTATGTACACGATTTGCTCGTACATGTGGATGTGTAGGTCGACGAATTCTTGCAGGGCGAGGCGCCTCGCGGCGAGCGCGACCTCCAGGTGGACATTCTTCGTGGCGTCGGTTGGCAGTCGTAGGGCCACCAGTGCTTGAAAGAGGTTCTGGCCATGGAGGCCGATTAGGGTGGCAGGCAATGAGGAGCCCGGGCGCGCGGGCTAGAGGAGTACGGCGATGTCGTCCGCGAGCTTCTTGAGGACTGTGAACTTGTTGCTGGTGGCAACGATCATCTGGTCCAACTGAGAGTCGTAGTTGGCGTCGACGGCAGCCATCCACTAGTCGGTCTCCAACACCGTCTGGAGACGATCCTCGGCGCCATGCCGCAGGCCGGCGTCGTGGACCATCTGGCGCAGCCGCTGGCCGCTCACGTGCATCGCCGCCATGGGTCTGGAGTGAGCTCTTGTGCGCTTAGTGTAGGTGCTTAGGAAAATGCTTAGGTGCGTACGATGTGGTAGATGCATTGGAATGGAGGGGCGCCTTTATATGAGGGCAATGAGGGAAAACTGCGTTGCATTCACATCGTGCAGCCTCTTTTCCTGGACCTCCTCCCATTACTTCCCTCATGCATTAATTGAAGGAGGATGCATTGGCCGTTCAACATATCGGGAACCGCTACTCCCTCCCTCGTCTGCATTAAAGCCGTATCGGGAACTGCGCCGCCCGCTGTCAAATCGAATACTCCCTCTGTCTAGGTGAGTATTAAGTCATCTTACGAAAACCAAATAGTAAACACATAGGCGTGGTGCATTAACTCTCACGTGGTTTCTTATTTTTTTTTGACATAAAGAGAGGAATCAACCAAGAAGAGATGTGGGGCTTGTATGCTTTTAATGACTTGAGACTATCAAACATGACATGTAGTGGTCAGTTCGTTGCACAAGAACAAATACAACCCACATCAGCACACACGCATCTTATATAGCATCACATCCAATGGCTATAAAAGATGAATGAGACCTATATCTCATCTAGATGAGTTCTAGCAAAAATGTATTAATAATACTTAGTACTCCTGCGCCATGTATCATATATTAGTATCATGTAGTACTTTATTTATTGCCATGTATGACACATAGTACTCAACTCTCTCTCTTTATTCATTTAATTCTATGACACCTCATCAAAATTTCTAAGGCTAGTACCATTACAACCAGCCTTAGCAAATACTAAACATTAAGTTCTCTCGTTTTCCTCTCCACCTTGGTCACCTAGACGGAGGGAGTATATTGCGCGGGCTTTTCCTGCGCGGTAGGCAGGGCAGTTCCGCCTAGTCGGTTCGACAGAGACGCGAGAAGACGAGGGAGTAGGTTGCAAACGTAGGGCTGTGTGATTTGACAGCGAGTTACTGCTGGACAAGTGGGGCCCGTGATTTGACTTGGCATTATCATTTTAACTGCGGCGCTACGACCGGCGTGAGTCTCCCGATTCCTGACCACCTCCATACAGGTGCCTCTCCCAATGCTCCACCATGTAGTAGAGGCTGGCTCTTGCATGAGAGCCCACTTCTCCACTTTTTCCTTGCCTCTCTTTCCTCCACATATGCAAAAATGCCATGTAAAGCGCACTATTGTACTTACTTGCTCCTACAGGTGCTTAAGCTTTCCACATAGGCATAAAGTCTGATGTGGCAAGTTAATCAAGAAGAGAGAGACTAGTTTGGTGACCCAAGGAAGAAACGGTGTTAACCGCGTGTGTCGGTGTCAAAATCGGCGGTTCTCGGGTAGGGGGTCCCGAACTGTGCATCTTAGGCGGATGGTAACAGGAGGCAGGGGGCACAATGTTTTACCCAGGTTCGGGCCCTCTTGATGGAGGTAAAACCCTACGTCCTGCTTGATTAATATTGATGATATGGGTAGTACAAGAGTAGATCTACCACGAGATCAGAGAGGCTAAACCCTAAAAGCTAGCCTATGGTATGATTGTATGTTGTCCTACGGACTAAAACCCTCCGGTTTATATAGACACCGGAGAGGTTAGGGTTACACAAGGTCGGTTACAAAGGAGGAGATACACATATCCGTATTGCCTAGCTTGCCTTCCACGCCAAGTAGAGTCCCATCCGGACACGAGACAAAGTCTTCAATCCTGTATCTTCATAGTCTAACAGTCCGGCCAATGGAGATAGTCCGGTTGTCCGGAGACCCCCTAATCCAGGACTCCCACAGTAGCCCCTGAACCAGGCTTTCAATGACGATGAGTCCGGCGCGCAGTATTGTCTTCGGCATTGCAAGGCGGGTTCCTCCTTCGAATACACCACGGAAGAATTTGAATATAAGGATAGTGTCCGACCCTGCAAAATAAGTTCCACATACCACCGTAGAGAGAATAATATTTCCACAAGTCCAATTTGCTGACTTGTTTTGGCAACACGACATTATGTCACGGCCCGGTGATTTATTCGAACCGTTTCTTTTGACCAGCCCCGCACATAACGCAAGGCTGTTTTTTTGACACGTCTCTCCAAAGCAAAGATCGTGTCCCCTTATCACGGGATTCTCATCAATACGGGCGTTGGTAACCCAACCGCATCTAGGGCTCCTAGATTATAGGCAAGTCCCAAACAACCACGGAGAGGACGCTTGGTATTCACCCTCTTTATAAAGGACCAAGGCTTTCACCTTTTTCGCTCCCGTGCCCAATTGAATCGTTCCCCCGCCTCGAGTTCTAACACCCAAAGCTCAGGTCAGGTGCTCCGGATCTTCAACCATGTCCGGATCCAGCCTTCAAGGCCGATGGATGCCCTCCTCCGTTACGGAAGAAGATATCAAGAAGTTGAGGGAGGCCAGATACCTGACCATCGAGGTTCATCGGCTGCCTGCCTGAGGGCAGGTCGTCCCTACTCCTGAACCCAATGAAGACGTCGTGTTCATCTCCCACTTCCTCCGAGGTCTAGGCCTCGCTCTGGATCCCTTCGTAAGGGGTTTGATGTTTTACTATGGGCTAGACTTCCACGATCTAGCCCCGGACTCCTTTCTTCACATCTTGGCATTTATTGTCGTGTGTGAGGCCTTCCTCCGCATTACCCCTCACTTCGGCCTGTGGCTCAAGACTTTTGATGTGAAGCCAAAGACAATCGAGGGACAGCACGCAACGTGCAGAGGAGCATTAATAAGCAAGATTGTGAGAGCTCCGTGGTCAAAAGGTTCCTTTCCAGAGGTGTCCGGATTATGGCAACGGGAGTGGTTTTACATCACAGCTCCTAGAAGTGCCAAGTGGGTGGCTCCCCCCGCTTTCCGCTCGGGCCCCCCACCACAACTGATGTCATGGATTAGCAGAGGGCTGAGCTGGGGTCCGGCCAAGGACGTGCCTATACTACAAAGCCGCATTCAAGATCTCTTCGAGGAAGATTTTAATTTGGTTATGGTAATGCAAGTCATGCTGGTTCGTCGAGTCTAGCCTTGCAAACGCCGGCCCCTTCGCTTGTGGGAGTTCAACCCAGAAGGACCGTGCGCTATCCAAAGTTTCCTCGGCCTGACACATGAGGAGATGTACAAGTCATTCTTCGGACCTCGAATAGAGTGTACGAACACTACCGAGGACGTGGGCCTGAGTAGTAACCGCACCGCCGAACAAGTAAGTAATCCTCAAGCCGAACACACCGTCTTTTATTTATCATGACGTCATTTCTGAGAAGTCGCCCTTTGACCAGGACTGGCTAACAAAGGTGAAGATGATTCGGTGTTTGGCCCCCCTCCCTGAGGGCTTGGAGAATCCGATACTGGAAAAGATGCTCGAACTCGCACCTTGCCCGGAGCCCTCGAAGGAAGATACGGGGGGGGGGGATAATATGGGCGAAAGCGGGCCCCCATCGCTGCCAGTTCCAACCGAGGGAATGAGCACCTACCCAAGGGAGGATAACCAAGGAGAAGATTCTGACCTTCTCTCGCTACGGGGGAGGAAGATGGCTGCCTCTGAGGATCCGGAAACCGAGGTCTCCAAACAGGAGAAGAAGTCTCCAACAGAGGGTCCTCCTCAGGGGGTGCTCTTGCCGCACAGAGTCCGTGCGGGGACCAGCCCTCCAACGAGCCGTAAGTGATCAAAAAATACTTTAACAGTAAAGGCATACTGCCTTTCCTCTGAGAAAAATGACCGAAGCATATATCCTGCAGTTCGGATCTTAGCCCTTCTCAGCTAAGCTCGTCTTCGGGGGATCTTCTTCCAGAGATGATGGAGAGCGAAACGCCTCCCCCGGACTCCCCCTCTCAAGAAGCGGGCGACCTCAAAGTGTCGTCACGGAGGGCCTCTCAGGATCCGGTGAGGCCAGAAGATCATCCCATAGTCACCCGAAGTCCCCAGCGTCCGGCTCTCGAAGAGAGCAAACAAAAGAGTCCGACACCGTCTGGTATGCGGTCGGACGTTCTGAGGGAGCTGTTGGAGCGAGCGGCCATCTCAGAAGAACACCGTACGTTGATGGGTACGGTGATGGAAAGAATTTCATCCGCTGAAAGCGGATTACATGAAGCCTTTATGAGTCTACTGACGGGCTTTGAGGTACGTGAACTGATATATCTTTTGATAGTATCGCACATGTTAGGTGTGCCCTGTGTAGATAGTAGCCCCTGAGACTCTGGTTGTCGTCGAGAACGGTGGAGAACAGTGGATCATAGTCCCAGGTGATAACCAGACTGCCTTTATGTGCAGGTGGTGGAAGCTCCGGTGGCTAGCCGGACTAATGAGTTTGCCGAACTAAAGCGGCAACTGGATGCGGCAGACGCCAACATTGAGCTTGTTAACAAACGGCTTGACGAGTCACAGGGTAAGTAATGTTTTCTGATGAATGTCACATAATAAGAGCAGCATGATGCCAATATCTTTAATATGTTGTGACTGCAGACGGAGCTGCCACCGTGGAGACCCTTCGGGCGGAACTTGCCCGAGCCAAGGAACAGGCAAGAGTTAGTAATGCGGCTGCTTTGAAGGTGGCCGAAGAGTTGAGAGCCGAGAAGGCCACGCATTGCGAATGCAAAGAGAAGATGGCCAAGATGGCCGTAGAATTAAAAGACACTGCCGACCGTTGCCGGTTCCTTGAAGAGGAGAACCGAGTGAAGGCAGCGGACCTTGAAAAGGCCACGATGGCGACCAAAGACACTCGCTCTGCTATGAGGGCGAAGAAGGAGGAGCTGCACGAAGCCGGAGATATTGCGACTAGGAAGCCCTTTCTGCTCCAGAGGAAGTTCGGAGATCCGCGGTATGCCCCTCTGGATCGGCTGTGGAGTTCGGCAGATGCATATATGGACTTGGCGGCAAGCGATGTCGATGTGGTCGAATACTTCCGAGATCAGACAGATCGTGAAGTGGACAAGCTGTTCTGGTTGCAATTTAACGTTCCAAAGCGTCCGCTTCCCTTGGCTGATCAACTAGCCGAATGGGCCAAACTTAATAGGTTGTCTGGACTTGCCATGAGGTCTGTCGTAGATCATTTGTGGCCGGAGAAGCCAAAGCCGAACAGCTACTTTAGCTTAGTGCAGCGGTTCCTTGGTGCGGTGCCGCGCATCAATGTGATGAAGAGGTCGGCGTGCATAGAAGGCTTGCGGATGGCCTTTGCCCGTGTCAAGGCATACTGGGCGGAGATGGATGCTACCACTGTTGCGGTGCAAGGTTCGGCCATAGGCCGAGTAGCTGCCGAGCACTATTTTGAAGAGGTTCTTGAGGGTGCTCGTTTGGTAGAGTCCCAGTGCTCGAAGAATGTTATGTTTGAGTGACATGTATTCCCATTGTAAACACAATGTTTTTATGAAATGAAGTAAGGCTGTATTTATACTTTTGCCGGAAAGTAATATGATGCCTCCCATGCGGCCGTTTATGTATATATGTATATAACCTGAAAGATTGCAGTCATCGGCTTCAACCCCCACGCATATAATGCGGGGGTGTTCGCAGAAAATGCGTGTTCACACTTAACCCAATGTCTTGGTCCTATTAAGGAGGTGATAGCGCAGCGAGCGAGGCAACCGGACTATAATGCTTTAACACTTTCACATAGCCATAGGAGTTTGATGGTGGGGCTACTATATAGCCCCTGGTGGCTCCGCACTCTCCCAAACTCGGGGTGCGTATATGCCTGGCTGGGAAACGGCCCTTCGTTAAAGCGGAGGAATTCTAACATTCCGATAGGTCATCGAGTGGTTGACCAATCTCGCGCTATATCATGACAGTCAATTTTCGGCTTTGTCTACTGAGGTGCTCGTCCAGACGAACCAGGGCACAATTGTAGTAGTTCTCCTGGTGCTGCCTTAGTCGATAGAACGGAATGTAAGGCACCAAAACACAGGAGCCGGGCAAACCCAACATTTGACCAAAGACATGATTCGGAGCTGATGCATATAAGGCCAAACTCGCGACGCCGAACACACCCTAAGGTATTCGGTCTTTATGGTATAAACCGGGCCTAAATAGTGCCCTTTGTAAGAAGCCCCTTGTGTCCAGGTATGGGCGTTATTCTGGCGTGGCCACATGCCAAGACGTCAGCGTCCCTCTCAATTGTACTGAGAATCCGAGGGATGTGTATCAACAAGAGACAGTAAAAAAGGTTTACGCAGGGTCTTAATCTAAAAAGAATCCTTGGAGCGGGTCCCTGCTGCATGTCTGCGCCTGTGTCTCCGTTGTGCCGTATCCTGGACGGGTGTAGCACGATGGTCATCTGTAAAAGAGAGGAACTTAGGTGAAAAGTTGTCATGCAAAAAGGTAGTTTTTAAAGAAACCATGTGTAATTAAAGATGAGTAAGAATTGCCACTTGTCTGCGCGCATTGAGCCCCTTGTATTTGTAATAGGGGTGTGGCCGTCAATCCGGTATGAATTACATATAGCTGCGCCAGACTCGTCTAACCGTGTCCGTGGTATTGACGACCTATCAAATGCTTTAGTTGGTGAGGCCGTTTTTAGTGTGCGACTGCCAAGGCAGTCGCATTCTCTTCGGCGCGCAAAGATCGCTCAATATTTCCATTCACTGTAATGATGCCGCGTGGACCGGGCATCTTGAGCGTGAGGGAAGCATAATGCGGTATTGCATTAAAGCGAGCGAAAGCTTCGCTTCCAAGTAGTGCTTGATAGCCACTTTGGAACGGAGCAATGTGGAAGGTTAAATGTTCGCTACGGAAGTTATCGGGGAAGCCGAATATAACCTTTAGTAGCAGGGAGCCCGTACAGTGGGCCCCTGGGCCTGGCGTTACTCCTTTAAAGGTAGTGTTGCTATGGCAAATTTTCGTTGGGTCTATCCCCATTTCACGGAGTGTATCCTGGTATATCAGGTTTAGACTGCTGCCACCGTCCATCGGGACTCGTGTGAAGTGGTATCCGTCAATTATTGGGTCTAATACCAGGGCAGCCCATCCTGCACGCCGGATACTTGCTGAGTAATCACGATGGTCGAAAGTGACCGGTTGAGACGACCAGTGGTAGGACTTCGCGGTGATAGACCCTTGGGCATATTTTTTTGGGAGTGCCGCGTTGTTTCTCCCCTTGATCACGTGTAACACGTTGACTGTTGTGACTTCTGGTGGAAACTTCTTTTGTTCCCCAGTGTCTTGCTTGAGAGGCTCATGCTCGTCTTCGCTTGGTGTATCCTCCCCCTTGTGTACGGCGTTGAGCTTGCCAGACTGCTTGAAGACCCAACATTCTCTGTGGGTATGATTAGCGGGTTTACCAGGGGTGCTATGGATCTGACATACTTGGTCCAAAATTTTGTTTAGGCTGGATAGTTCGTCTCTGGCGCCTTTAGAGGGCGGCTTCTGCTGATTTGGCCGAGAGCTTTTGAATCCGGCGTTTACTGCCGTGCTCTTCGTGATGTCTTCTTTATTCTGGCGTTTGTTATTGCTGTTGCGCCGTGATTTCCCGTTTCCATCTCTAACTTCGGATGTACTAGGGTCGCTGATGCTGCATCTGGCTAGCCAGCTATCCTCACCCGCACAAAAGCGGGTCATGAGGCTTGTTAATGCTGCCATTGTTCTCGGCTTTTCTTGGCCGAGGTGTCTGGCAAGCCATTCGTCATGGACGCTATGCTTAAAAGCTGCCAAGGCTTCCGCGTCCGGAAGAGTCGACTATTTGGTTATTTTTAGTAAGAAACTTGTTCCAAAGCTTTCGGGCTGACTCTCCGGGCTGTTGAGTTATATGACTCAAATCGTCCGCGTCCGGAGGACGGACGTAAGTCCCCTGAAAATTTGCCTGAAAAGCATCTTCGAGCTCTTCCCAGCTTCCAATGGAACTTTCGGGGAGGCTCTTAAGCCAGTGCCGAGCTGGCCCTTTGAGTTTGAGGGGTAAATACTTAATGGCGTGGAGGTCATCTCCTCGAGCCATACGGATATGGAGGATATAATCCTCAATCCAGACACCAGGGTTTGTTGTTCCGTCATATGCCTCTATATTTACGGGTTTGAATCCCTCTGGAATTCATGATCCAGCACCTCATGGGTGAAACATAGGGGGTGTGCGGCACCCCTGTATCCGGGTGTACTGCGTTCTTCGGATGTTTGTTGTGTTGCGTTGTATGCTGGAGCGCGCTTACGTGGTCCATAGATGAATCTGGTTGTGCCGTCCTTTAGATGCGAATCATCACGTGGATCGTGTATTGGCTTATGTGCGGCGTTGTTTGCCGCTCTATGTTGGCCGTGAGGTCGCCTATCCAGCCAGATGGTTGTTTTGATTTTTGGTTGTGGGGGATCTAAGGCCTCCTCATCGAATTTAGGTAGCAACTTCCGCTTCGGGTAGCTCTTGGTGAGGCGATTACTGTCGTACTTCGCTGCTGTGTTGAATACTTTGGTCCATTTGATTTGGAGTGTGTCTTGCGCAGCCTTGAGCCTTTGCTTCTGCTTTTTTAGACTCCTCGCGGTGGCAACGAGCCTTTGATGGCCATTCTGTTGCTCCGGGTGTCTGTCCGGTGTGACGTCATCTGGACTATGATCTTTGAAAGAGCCGGGTTGTTCAGCTTGATTCTCCGTGTTGTCGTGGTCCGGCAATGGTTCCCCCTGCTCTAACGCTGGGTCTGTATGATCGTTGTTTCTGTCGGGGCGGGATTTGGGGTGGCGCTTACGCCGCCGTTTTGACTGCTTCTCGAGGGAACAACCCTTCGTTGCGTCCTTCCGTTCCCCGTCGTCGTTTTCCTTTGGTGTGTCCACCATGTATACATCATGTGGTGAAGTGGGCATCCAGTGCCCTGGGGGCAGTGGTTCCTGTTCGTCTCCTGCATCGTCGTCCATACCGTCGATGTCTTTGGAGTCGGAATTGAGCATGTCGGTTAAGTCATCGACAGTGGCTATTAAGTGGGTGGTGGGTGGGCGGCGAATTTCTTCGTCATCCGCATCCCAATCCTGCCGGGCATAGTTCGGCCAGGATTCTCCTAACAAGGAGAGAGACTTTAATGAATTCAGTATATCACTGAAGGGCGGGTGCTGAAAGATATCCACGGAGGTAAACTCCATGATTGGCGCCCAACCGGATTTAATCAGAGCGGGCGTAGGCGGTTCAGAGTCCATGGCCGGAGAAGTATCCGGCAGTTTAACAACACGGCTCTCGTGCAAGGTAAAGTCGATGTTCGGCTCGATTGCCGCTGAGGGTAAGGCCTCCGTGGCGGGGTCTGTCCACCCATCCGCGGAAGGCGCAACTGGCTCCGAATTGAGGGTCGGAGCGGCTGCCGGTGCAATCTTAACATTATCTGATGGTAGAGCTAAATCGTACTCATCGTGACCGCGTGACGCACAAGGCAGAGGCTCGAATCCGTCGAAGATCAAGTCTCCGCGGATATCGGCCGTGTAGTTTAAGCTTCCAAACCTGACCTGGTGGCCAGGGGCGTAACTTTCAATCTGCTACAGATGGCCAAGCGAATTGACCCGCAGTGCAAAGCCGCCGAACACGAAGATCTGTCCGGGGCGAAAAGTCTCACCCTGGACTGCATCGCTATCGATGATAGTAGGAGCCATCAAGCCTAATGGCGATGACACAGAGGAACTCTCAATGAAAGCACCAATGTCGGGGTCAAAACTGGCTGATCTCGGGTAGGGGGTCCCGAACTGTGTGTCTTAGGCGGATGGTAACAGGATGCAGGGGACACAATGTTTTACCTAGGTTCGGGCCCTCTTGATGGAGGTAAAACCCTACGTCCTGCTTGGTTAATATTGATGATATGGGTAGTACAAGAGTAGATCTACCACGAGATCAGAGAGGCTAAACCCTAAAAGCTAGCCTATGGTATGATTGTATGTTGTCCTACGGACTAAAACCCTCCGGTTTATATAGACACCAAAGAGGTTAGGTTTACACAAGGTCGGTTACAAAGGAGGAGATACACATATCCGTATTGCCTAGCTTGCCTTCCACGCCAAGTAGAGTCCCATCCGGACACGAGATGAAGTCTTCAATCATGTATCTTCATAGTCTAACGGTCCGGCCAATGGAGATAGTCCAGCTGTCCGGAGACCCCCTAATCCAGGACTCCCACAGCGCGTACCTAGGTGAAAAGACAATTTTGAGTCTATAGCTAATTAAATGAAGCAAACTTAGCAACACCATTTCATTGGAAGAGGTCACTCCTTGGCAAATGCAATAAATACTAGTACTCCCTGTGTCCCATAATATAAGAACGTTTTTGGCACTACACTAGTGTCAAAAACATTCTTATATTATGGGACGGAAGGAGTACGAAGAAAGAGATAGAGAGAAGTAAAATAAATAAATACACTTATAGCCAACCTTATAGCCAAAACCTTGTTGTAGTATGAGTGACTAAGTGATGACCATGTATGACATGCCAACATCAGATAGCCTAACGCATCGTGTTAAATCTCCAAGGGCACGACCGCACGAGCGATGCGACAGTCATGGTAGACGCGACCACGATACGGGCTGCTGGCAGCCCTTGGATCTGAGATCAAACGGTCGCATGCTAAGTTGCTGAAAATTTGCAGAATAACCCTCCAGGATAGGATATTCACCCGTAGGTCTAGAATCACGCCATGCAACCGTTCGATCTCATATCCAAGGGCTCTCAGAAGCCCCTATCATGGGAGAATGGAAAGCCACTACCCTGTCATTCGCACGCTGGCAGTTCGCTCCTACTCGTCCCCGCATGTCCTTCAATACTATGGTGGTTCGCTCCTAGTCGTCCCGTCCATTCACATTACGGCAGTTCCACTAATCCTAACCCTCCTCCCAAATCCATGGCGTCCCAAATCTCCCCGATCGGCGGTGAGTACAAGGTTAGAACCATAACCGGCGATGAGTTTGACGTCATCTACACCCGTTCTTCCACGACTGTGAAAGGATGCCTTTCTCGCTTCAAACGCATGTTCGACGACTTGGATGATGAGTGGGTCGCTGGGATAGATGTTGAGTACACCACAATCCTGGGACGAGAGAAGGATCTAAAGGACGAAGAGAGGAAGAAACCCGCCGTGATCCAGGTTTGCGTGCATGACTTATGCTTGGTCTACCACATATGCCATGCCGACGTTGAGTGCCAGGATTTTAAGGACTTCCTTGAGAGCAACCTAGTCAAATTTGTTACTGTAGACTTTGGTAACGACAAAGAAGTCCTGCGTCGGATATGCCTCGTTGTAGGCAACACCTTCGACCTCCAGAAGAATCGGCTGGTGTCCTCTCGTCAGCCTTCAATGCTGACCCTGGCAGGAGCCATGGTTCATCCTTCGTATGGTAAACTGGAGAAACCTCCATACACGTTTCATCGTCATGCATGGCAGCGGAATGTACTGGATATAGACCACATCCACTACACTGCAATGGATGGCTACCTTTGCTTCAATATCTACAAGGGTTGGATGAAGAGCAACAGCCAAGTGTGTGGTTCAAGCAAAGAAGTATCGGCCAAGAGGAAGAGGGACAAGGATGAAGTCGAGGACGTGGACGAGGACTCCGAGTAAGGTGGCAGTGTCGTTGCTCATGGTGGTTCTAATGCAGTGTCTACCAGAATAGTTGCAAAGTTTAATTTCAGGTGTGCTTAATTTAATTGGAGGGGTGTGTTGTGATGAGCCCCTAGCAGAACTATGTTATGTTTCTTCTTGTTACTTTAACTCTTCAGTACGTACATACTAGTATTTATTACATTTCATCTTTTAGTTGGTATAGTACTAACACTCGTTTCTTCACATTATATACGTACAATATATATGGCCAACATCATATAGCCAGCAGTTTAGTTGTCAAAGAATTTCAGGGTGCTTAGTTTTGTCAAAGAATTCCAGGGTGCTTAGTTTTATTTGAGGGGTGGGTTGTGCACTTGTGCTGGACACCATTATTGTGACAAGCCTTTTTAATAGTACTATATGCATAATTTGGCGACGAGCGCTCTCTATATGTACCACCTTTTTTTAATTTCAAGTTTTGCTCCATGGCGCAATCCATCGATACTACTATTGTACAAAAGTGGAGTATATACATTTTTTAAAAGGCTATAGGGCGGGGCAGTCTAGCTCGGTCGGTTTCACGAGAGGCGAGGGCCTTTGTGATTTGATGGCTCACTACTGCTGTCAAATCAAATAGTACCGCGACGCCCGATGCACGCCCGGCGCCTCCATTAAACCCCTCCATTAAACCCGCATGCAAACTGAGAATCCTACTCCGGCCACACGTCCGTTCGTGAGCGGGCCAGAATTAAACGCAACACCGGCCGAGCTCCTCCTGTCCGCCCTCAGTTTAAACGAGGCTAGACGCCGGCCAAGCTCCTACCGTCCGCCCTCTATTTACACAAGGCCAGACAGACAGCGGGCAAGAATCGCACCCCTCCACCGCTCCCCCATCTCCTCCTTCACCATTTTCTCCACTCTTCCGATGGCTTCCGATGAGCCGTTCTTCGGCATATTACCCGGCTGGGTGGCCCGCCGATCCCTCCGGATACGGGCAAGGCCGCTCGGTGCTTCACCAACCTCGCTTGGCCCGACGGAGCCAGTTGCCGCCCCAAGCAGGCACGTGGTTCAGCAACTCGCCGCTCCAGTTCAGCTCGATGAGGAGTGGCAAGTTGCTCCACGTCGGCACGGCGGCGAGCACGCCGGTACGGGCGTCATCGCTGCCACGTCGTACCGCGCCACCAGTGTCTGCGGTGGCCGCGCCTCCCGTGTCTGTGGGTGCGCCTCCCGTGCCTGCGGCAGCGCCATGCAGGAAGAGACAGAAGCCGGGTGCGTGGAGAGCGACAAGTCGGTGGCCAGCTTCTCTATGTCCGCCGCCATCATCAAGGAGAAGTAGAACACGGGAGGCCGCCGCCACTTGGGACCCATGAAGGCCACCGCCGAGGCGACGAACGCGGATTCAGGTGGTTTCTTTGCTGCTTCGTCTCTTCCGAGGACCTTCGTCGACCCCGCAAGGGTCTGGCAGACATGAGGAAGACAAAGGGATCCGCGGGCGGCCATTTAGAACTAAAATAAGTCTAGATACATCCATTTCTAGGACAAGTATTTCCGGACGGAGGGAGTATTAATTATACAAGAGAGCCGGATTGGCACCTCTTAGTTCATGTAAATGTAATGAAATCCATCATGTTTATATGAAGATCCGGCTTTTTTATACGAAATCCTTCATGCTTATATGAAATCAGTCCGTGTTTGCACGAATTTCATCTGGTTGGTTAGAGTTGTAAAAATGTATGCCGCTGGCGTTTGATGTCGTCCTCCGCTTAAGGAAGCGGGAGGAAATTTGCCGGCTGCCGTTGGAGATGCTCTTTATGCTGGAAATAATAGAGTGACATCCAATCAATTTGAGTTAATTGCCTGTATGATTGTCCCTCTATAAAAAGTTAATTGCATGTACAGTGTACACATGACTTGCAGGGTGGCTACAGCTTCATACAGAAAGTTAAAAAGAAACAAGTCCGTCCTTAATCTTGTATTCTAAGTACTCCGTGGGTTCCACTGTCAATACAGTAGCGAAAGAAGTATATATTAAATAAGTAGAGTAATATATAATATAAAAATATAAAGTTAAAAGACAGAATTCGAACTCATGTCATCGCGTTGCGAGCATCCGGCGCTAACCAGCCCTGCACATTTTTGTTGTAGACCATGCTGGAGATATATGTCCATGTCTACTCTTATATATACTCCATTTGTTCCTAAATATTTGTCTTTTTCAGATTTCAAATGGACTACCACATACGGATGTGTATGTAGACATATTTTAGAGTGTAGATTCACTCATTTTGCTCCGTATGTCTTTTCAGGAACGGGTCAGATTTGTCCTTGATTTATTTATGAGGTATCTAGATGGCACTGCACCGCCAAGGAAAGAGGGTAACATCAAAATTATGGACTACTTTTTTGAGTATGTTGGTAAGGTCCGGTCATAGTCACTTGTTAAAATCTCTAAAAAGACAAATACTCCCTCCGTCCGGAAATACTTGTCATCAAAATGGATAAAAGGAAATGTATCTAGACATATTTTAGTTTTAGATACATCTCTTTTTATCCATTTTGATGACAAGTATTTTCGGACGGAGGGAGTAGAAAACAAAGTTGGTGATGATGGTGTGCGTGCCATCCTGCAATATAGGCCGTCGGATTTATATCTAACGGATAGGAAAGAAACTATGGCAATTTTTCAAAAATATACCCACACGTCTCTCCACATTCGCAAATAAGGCCTTCCCTCGTTCAACCTTTTCTCTCACAAGATAAACTACTCATACAAATGCATCTTGATGTTCCGTGCAACGCACGGGCAGCTAGCTGATTTCTTTTAAAATAGTTGCTGCGATAATTGGGTTGAAGTGATATATTTTATGTCTGCCCCGAATGATTTCAGATTCACTAGTAGTAACAAAGAAAAGGTTGCCTTGTTAATTAACAGAAAACAGGGTGAAAACTATCACATGAGGCCGGTAAAAACAAGGCACGCTGGGTTCAGCGTCATCGTCACTACAGCTGTGCGCGCGCGAGAAGTCTACATATCGAGGGGGCTACCGAGCGAGGCACCGAGACACAATGTTTGAGAGAGAAACCAATTTACAGATTATGATCAGATCGAGTTGTCACCCTTCTGCTGTCATTGTTGGGGGAGGGAGAGAAAGACGTATCGAGAGTGTGCGCGGTAGGCACAGAGGCACAACTAGCGAGTGTGTGTGTGTGTTTGAAAGAGGAGTAAATAGATTATTATCAAGATCGATGTGCCACCCTACTCCTTCGGTGCCGGGTAGTGTGTGTGTGTATGTTTGAGAGAGAAGCCAGTCGATAGATTAGTATCAAGATCGAGGTGTCACCCTACTCCTTTGGTGTTGGGAAGTGTGGGTGTGTGGGGGGGGGGCAGTGACACTCACATATCTCTACTCTTATAAAAAAACAGAGTTGGTGATGATGGTGTTCCTGCCATCCTGCAATATAGGCCATCTGATTTATATCCGATGGACAGGAAGGAAACTATGGAAATTTTGCAAAAATATACCCACACCCCTCTTCGCATTTGCAAATAAGGCATTCCCTCGTTCATCCTTTTCTCCCACAAGATAAACTTCTCATACAAATGCATCTTGATGTTCTGTGCAACGCATGGGCATCTTGCTAGTAGGCAGAAGGAGTTTGTGTGACACATATCTAGCTATATTAAGGGATAGGTAGATAGCATATGTGTGAGAGACATTATTATACTTTGAGACATTAGTGGCTGTTGGTGGGCGGAATTAAAGGGGTGGGCGTGTTAGACATAGAGAGCGTGTGTGTTTCTGTGTGAGAGACTTGTAGGACGGGGTAGAGAGACGAATTTAACCCTGACGGAGGGAGAGAAATACATGAATTGCGCGTGTGTGATTCCGATGCCCACAAGGGAATGAGATATGTATGCTGTGAGAGAGATTGCACAATTCATTCACGTATCACTATCTAGCGATCGTGGCATGCATCGCTTGAACATAAGTCAATATCTACTTTGTATCGTGGCCAAAGGTACAATATTGATTCAACGCTATAAAGATTGGACACTCACATATCACATTTTTTTCTATTTAAATAAACCTTTTCAGTTGTGCATGCCAAAGTTACAGTGATGTTTCTTCAAACAACCAATGTAGCTATCATGTACATGCACCATTGTTACTCTTGCATTCAAATTCATTAGTCTTGGATGATTTAAGTTTCTATTTTGAAGTAATATATGTAATATTCATATATGAATTCAATAGGTACGCAATTTATGAAATGGAGGCTATGTAATCATATGAGGTAACACTTTTAAGTAGCTGACTACAATATCCATTTCTTTTTGTGCGCCTCTACACTAACACGTCAATGCATTATGTTTAAAGTAAATAACCAATGGCACTAAATTATCTATTTACACAAGAAATACATAGGCTGAGCGTTTGATCCCTTTTTTGTGAGCGCGCCACTACACCCGTACGATTGGCCGCGCCCGTGTGAACGTCCAAGTTATCGGCGCATCATCCCGAGTTATTGTATTTTTTTCTGGGGTGGACTTCACACCAGTTATTAACTGCTGACGCGTGCCCCGTGTACACAGTCTAGCATGACCTTCCCGCTAGCACGGTCCAAAATTAGTTGAAACTGGATACGAACGATCCCGCGGGCGACAAAATCTCCCGCCTCCTTCTAAAATTTCCGCCACCTTAGTCTTTAGCATGCGAAATCCCCCTTTTGTCCTTGGTGCACGGAGACCAACAGTTACAATACCGCCCTCATCTACATGATAGGTCGGGGCTACTTTGGTAACTTCCGGTTCCCCCACTACACAGCACCCCCATTTCCTCTCCCCCTCCCGCAAAAACGACTAACTCCACAGCACTAGAGCATCTTACATCACGTCGTCCGTACTTCATCGCCCTTTCTCCCCTCCCCTCTCGAAACCCTAGAATGCTCATCCACCGGCGTACCATAGCCCATTCACTGCCAGCGGCGTCCACCTTGCCGGATCTGCTTCTGCGGCCGCATCTACCCCTCCCACCTTGTCGTGGGTTTGTCACGACAGATGTCCTAGAGAAAGGACTTAGTCGTGGAGCCATCGCGACGGGTTAGCTTGAAGGGGTTAAAGCGGACACAAGGACGCAAGAGAGTTTATACTAGTTCGGCCCCTTGGATGAAGGTAAAAGCCTACGTCTAGTTGTGATGGAATTGATGGGTGTTTCGATGACTAGGGAGCAAACAAGCTTCGCCTATGTCTCGAGTCGTTGTCCCTTGAACCACCGCCGGGTCATCCCCTTATATACATGGGTGACGCCCGTCGGTTTACAGAGTCCCAACACCGGCTCATAGATGTGTCCGGTTTGGTTTCTACTTATTCCTAACTTACAATACAAGTTACATATTGACGCCGGTTGACGGCTACAGGCTCTCAACCGATTATGGGTCTTGAGCCCTCATCTACCTTCATGGGCTTTAACATGCTTAACTACTGATGAAGTTAATCCGGCCCAGATAGGCCGGTTTACGCCCAGTAGTAATATCCCCAACATTAGGCCCCAGATTGATTTGAACAGGTTCATGTCAATCCTTAGCAAAAACTTCATCTTCAACATCTTCTTGTAGTTTGGTGAACCACCGTGATGTCATCTTTTCTGATTGCTGTAAATCGGAGTGACGTCATCTATCATAAAGAAACTATCCGTGATACCTTCTTGTTTAATAGATCTGCGATAATCGAGGAGACAACTCTGTTTCCAAACTTGTAGCTCCTTGATTTTCGCGCCTGACCCATGTCCCTTGCTTTATAAATAGGACCGAAGGGTCATTTCTTTTTCCCCTTTGTGCCCTTCTGCTTCGTCTTCCTCGCGTCGCCCAGTCTTCGGAGCTCCGCCACCGTCGTCGACCTCTGCACCAACTTTGGCCGCTGCATCACCCTGAGTGTACCAGAGCACCGCGGCGACCTTCCGCTTCTTCCTCAGCTCCGGTAAGTCTTCTATCCTTTCATCGTAGATCTGTTCTAGGGTTTCCATGTTCTCGACTGTTCATGGCTTGCTTCTTGTTCATATGATAGATCCTTAGATGAGTCTGTGAATCTTCGCTCTGTGTAGCAGTAGTTTTTATCCTCCGTTTTCACTTTCGCATATTAAGACCGTAGATCTTATCCGTACCCTCGCTTATTGATTCGGCACTGCTCCTTTAGGGCCTTGAATATTTATCTCCTTTATAAACATGTTCCAGATCCAAAGCTGTAGTATAATCTTGTGAAATCTGTTTTTGCGTACTTACTCATCTGCAGTCTTGACTGTTCAATGCTTAAATCAGGCGGTTTAACTTTGTAGAAAAATTTGTCAAACCGGTATATACCATTAGTCCCCTTGTTGAACCGCCAGATGTTGGTTGCTTCATGAAACTCCGGTTCATATAGTTCTGCCTCCAGTTTAACAGTGCTCATACCAACGTACCATGATCAAATGCATTTTTGAACCGGGATCTTCTACCTTGTAGATTCCATCATGGCCAAGCAAGTATATGAGTGCAATTGGGTCCCTTCTCGCGTCATAGAGGATCAACTGGACGATTTAGTCCTGATTGGCGCCTTGGGCAGCAAAGACACCATCCATTGGAGGGCTCCTGGCAAAGAATGCCCCCCCCCCACACCTCGAGAAGGAGAGGTTGTTGTTTTCGTAGACCACTTAGCCTGGGGCTTTAAACCGCCCGGTTCTAAATTTTACCGGGATGTTTTAGCTGATTTCCAACTCCATCCGCAAGACACTGGCCCCAACTCTGTTACAAATATGTGCCACTTCCAAGTGCTCTATGAGGTGTTCTTTCAAGAGGAGCCCATAGTGGAATTATTCAGAGATCTTTTCCATCTAAATTGCCGTACTGAGTTTACTGATGGCTCTAATACGGAGTTGGGTGGCATGGCGATTCAAAAAAGGAAAGAGGTCACATACCCTCACGCCAAGCTGCACAGTCACCCCAAGGAGTGGAATCAGACATGGTTCTACTGCAAAGACACCTCCCCTGCTGGTGAGAATCCCTTGCCTGGCTTTCGTCCGGAGCGGCTCAGCAATACGCATCCTTTTCCTCAAAGATTGACTGCCCAGGAGAGAAGCAAATATGCTCCCCAGCTGTCAAAGCTCAGAGCCTTTATGGCCAACGGTTTAACAGGGGTTGACCTTGCTCGCTGTTGGATATCATGGAGCATACTGCCCCTTAGTCAGCGCTTCGGTTTGATGTGCGAATATACTGATAGTGTGGATGACCCACTGCGACATTCAAGACTCCAGCTCTCCAGTGAAGAAATCACAGAGGCTGTGCGTAAGATACTGAATGAACCGGAACACGTCTACGCTAGAACCGGCCTGCTTCCCTTCTGTTCCACTAACAAACCACCAGCTGTAAGACTTTGATTTTTCTCTTTGCTGAATCTGTTATTGATATGTCTGGTCATTGTTTTTAATATCAGTATCTGCATACTCAGGGCGATGATCCGTTTTGGAGCAAAAAGCTGCCGCAGGAGAAACCAGAGAAAACAGATAAACCGGAAAGAGCAACCCGGCAAAAAACTAAAGCTGTGAAGAAGACTTCCCACCGGAAAAGAACCACTGCATCTTCTAATCCGGTCCCTGATGACGAGGTGGATAATCCAGACTTTGAGGTAGAGCTTGACTCACTTGGTTTATATTTCATGCATCTTATTGATGATGATATTTGTCAGGATGATGCCGAAGCCAGCCACGCGGATGTTGCAAAGGTAATTATTGTCTCTTCCGATTCAGAAACTTTGCCTTCACAAAAAATCCGTCAGGCAAACCGGAAAGTTAAATTTTCTCATCGTCTTGCTTATTTGGATCCTAAACTTCTTATGAAGACTCAGCAACACGAACCTCGCCGCACCACCCGGCACAGCGGCCAGGTAGTTACCTCCGCCGGTTTACCCAACAGTCCGGTTTGGAAACGTCATTCCGAGGTCTCTAATTCGCTTGTCAGTGCTTGTCCTAAAGCGGGCTGCTTTCGTCAACCTCTTAATCCGTCTGACTCCGATTACCAGGTTATTTCCCACTCATCTTCTGGCGAGTCATCGGCTACTCAGCTCCCACCGCTCAAAATGGTGCTTGGGTAAGCTATATTTATTGTGATGTTTATAGTACATTGCCTTAGAACATATGCTGTATTTAACTTTGTTATTCTTTTTAGGGCCAAACCTAGGTCGAGCAAGAAGGCCCGCCTGGATAAAGTGGTCGAAGAAGATGTCATTCTTGAACTAGGCACGACACCCAATCTTGAAGCGGCTATTCCTGAGGATATTCCCAACGATCCACCGCAGCCAGATGATGATCTTACTGCTGAAGAAAGACCTACTGATACCTCAGGTCCTATCCATCAGCCCACAGGTTCCCTCCGGATTGAACGCTCCACCGGTCTAGCCAAACCTACTGACAAGCCAACAGTTCTAGTGCAAACCGGCGGTACCAAGGATGATGAAGTTGTCATTACTGGCACTGGCCATACTGAGCCAAGCAATCCTGTCGCTTTATCCAAACATTCTTCTCGCTTTATCCAAACATTCTGCCAAGGAAGAATTTGCTGCTTTTGGCAAAGGCAAGTGGAACGCTGATCTGACGGCTTACGCTGCTCTGAACGCCCAAGATATCCATTCCGGCTATCTGAACCGGCTGTATACCAGCCGTGACTACGAAGCCGGTCTGGTTAATATGATGAAAGATAAATATGAGGTAACTTCCATATGCTTCTTCCTGCTTGTACGCTTCCATTCTTGCTGACTCTCCTAGCCCCTAAGGGCCGATTTGAAATATTCTTTCACACCGGGACTTAATAATATGAATCTTGATGCTTTGAAATTTGCTGATGTAGTCCCCAAGGGCCGGTTCAACTTAGCGTAGTTAAACCGGTACTTTAAGTAATTGAAACTGCTGCATCAGAATACATATGATCAAATAGCCATTAGCCCCCAAGTGCCAAGTTGAATACTTGTATTGAGCTTGGGACTTTGTAAACAATTTGAAAGATGAAGATCGAATATGCATTAGCCCCCAAGTGCTAAGCGCATAACTTGTTATGTGGTTGGTACTTGAATCCTTCTACCGATTTGTTGAAACATATATCTGTATGCCTGCAGGCGGAGCTGAAGGCGAAAGAAAACCAAGTCATCGATCTTCAAGAAAACCTGAAAACCCAACAGGCTGAAACCTCCAAAGCAAAAGAGGAATTGGCCAGCGCTTTAAGCGCCATGGAACAACTTAAGGAGAACTTCAAGAAGAAACGGGTGGATTAGGCCACTGAAAAGTTTGCTTTGATCAAACGAGCAGAGGATGCCTAGGCTTCCCTAAAACCAGTGACGGATGAACTGACTAGCATAAAGCGGCATGTTCATGCCATGACTACTGCTATCTTTGGTAAGCCGGTTTTCCTTCTGAATTGGCTCTGCCTTCTTACAGAGTCGCTGGTTTATTAATCCTTTATGGTATTTCAGGGACACGCATTGGTCACTTGGGGTCAGATGTGCGGAAGAAATTGAAAGCCGCCTATACATTGGTTGAACAATTGTATACTGGTGCCCAGCGGATCATCTGTACCGCGTCTCATAACAAACCGGCGCCCACTTTGATTCAAGATACACTGATGAAACTGTCAGTGCTTCCTGCCCGGGTTGAAGAGTTGAAGAAATCTGCTGCTCGAACCGGTGCAATCAATGCCTTAATCCGGGCAAAAGCCTGGGTGCCAGATTTTGATCCTATTGAAGCGGCTCAGGGTTATCCCAGCTTGAAGGAAGACGGGTTAGAATTTGGTGAAGCGGATTTGCGAGCAATAAACCGGGAGGTACGTCCGCTAGCTTGTCAACTGGCTGAAGAAGCAGATTTGTCTCATTATCAAGCCCAATATGACAGTCAGAACAAGCGAATAGCTGCACCAATCCATGAATCGGAAAATCTGATCCCTCCAATCCGTAAGCATACTTACGCTCCCGATATTGACCCGTCATTGCTAATCCATGACGAAGCTGTTTTCCAAGCATTAATGGGAATCGACTGGACAACTGTGGATTTCCAGCCACTGGGTAGAGAAACGGAAGCTGAAGCGGCACAGGATGACCCACAACCATCAGGCCAGGCTGGTGGCCAAGCTTAAACCGGAAGCCGGTTTAAAAACTGCCTCTCCTTTATGAAAAACAATTATGTTATTATGGGCACCATGTTGCCTTGTAATAGGCTAGCTGATACCTTTGATGTTAATATGCCTTCGTGCATAACTTGTTCTTCCTGTGGTAATGAACTTTCCAAAACACTTTCTGAAATAAGAAATTCGTCAAGTGCCACCACAGTTGTACCGTCAGGCGGAGTATGATGTCTGTATATATAAAATCAAAACATCCAAAACAAAATTTTAAGTATATGATCAAATTTTTGAGATACATATTACCTGCCATCGTTGAGTGTGAAGTTGGCTTGGCCAACCTTGAAGCGGAGTTTCGCAAACTCGCAATGTTGGAGGAAATAACAACTCCTGTATATACATATGACACTGGTTACCATGTAAACCGTGCCGGGTTATAATACACACCGTGTTACTCCATAAGAGGATGCTAACAACAAGGATCAAACCGGAAAAATAGTCTCCGGATTGACGTGAACTGTGTTCCGTCAATTGATTGGTTAAAAAACTTTGTCGGTTAAAAAACACAAAAAGTAAAAAAAACCCTTCAAAGAAAAGTATGAAACAAAAGCAACGACGAAAAAGTTTGCCAAAAAAGATTTATTTAAACTGATCAAATGGTGTTACCATGGCCAAACACGACCAAGCTCCCGTTAGGTGTAACTATGGTTCTAGTTAGCCAGGTCCCCAAGTGATTCTTGTGGCATTTATGCTGACCAAATGGCGTGGTCATGGTTCGGGTTCGACCAAGCCCCCAAGTGATTCTGTGGCCTTAGGCCGATCAAGAGGCATGACTGGTTCAGACATGACCAAGTCCCCAAGTGATCTGGTGGCTTTCGCCTATCAAGAGGCATGGTATTGGTTCGGACACGACCAATCCTCCAAGTGATATAACACGATGCTTTTAGCAAAGCGAACTCAAGGGGTAAACCGGAGGCCGCTTTAGAGCAACCCCGTGTAACCTCACCTGATGTAAAAGAATAGATACCCCGCTTTAGCTGAGGTTCTGATTTATTATATTTAATCATAATATATACATTGTCGTAATATGTACATAAGTATAGCCAATGGCTCAGGTATAGTAAGGCCGAAGATGAGCTATATTCCACAGCCTGTTAGTCTCCTCCTCTGATGTACGTGAGTCCTTATGCTCTCGAATATCGATCAAATAGTATGACCCGTTGTGCAGATTCTTGCTGACCACGAAAGGCCCCTCCCAAGGTGGGGATAGTTTATGCATATCAGTCTGATCTTGGATGAGCCGAAGCACCAAATCTCCTTCCTGAAAGGTGTAACACCCCGAGACCGTTGTGCCAGGTGTCCTCCAGTTATTCGTTGTCGTTGCCGTGTCATTCGCTTGCGTGTTGCATTTTATCGTGTCATCATGTGCATTGCATCATCATGTTTTTAAAACTTGCATCCGTCCGGGTCTCCTTGTTCCTTTCGTTGTCCGTTCTGAGCCCAGACATACTTGCACGCGCCCGCGGCACGTCCGAAATATTATTTTATTAGTGGCCGGAAAATGTTCTCGGAATGGGATGAGAGTTGACGTGCGGTCTTATTATAGTGTAGGTAGACCGCCTGCCAAGTTTCATCGCATTCGGAGTCCGTTTGACGCCCCAACGGATAACTATAGCGGCAGTATAGCCGGTCTAACGTCGGACGTTTCGGTCTCCGGAAACAGTAGCCGGGCCTCTCTCTCTTCTCTTATCTCAGCTCGAGCCCTTCTTCACAGCCCACGAGTTCCAACCGACCCCTCGTGCGCGTCCGAAAGCTGTCCCGTACCCGACCGGGATTGTCGTTACCTTTGTGTCCGGATCAACCCCAAACGTCTACAAAACGTCATCGTTTTCCTATTTGGACTCCCTAGCTATTTTATTTGCGGTCGTCCGATTACGATCGGAGGGACGAGATAGCCCCTAACCTATCCTACTCGCTATATATATTAGCCTAACCCTAGACCAACTCCCTCTTTTTCCTCACCCGCCGCCACTCTCTCATCGGGATCCTCCCAGATCCCCTTCTCACCCAACCAGCTAGCTCCTTCGAGTATCCCTCGATCCCCTCCAAATCCGCAAACAACCTCTCCTCACAGAGACCTCCTAGCGAGTCGGCCATGGCGTCCAGGGAGGTTCAGGCATCAGCAGCCGCCGTTTCGCGCTGGATCCACCTCGGGAACGGACGGATCCATCGTCCCCGACCCCGTGACCTCCTCCTCCAGGGACCCCTCGCGCCCTTCTACTTCCCCGCGGTCTCTCTCTCAGTTCTCATTCCCCTGTTCTTCTCTCAATTCTCTCAGCCCTCTCTTTCTTCAGGCAACATCAGCCACCGTGGGAGCCGTCGCGCCGTCCGGTCACCACTCCGGTGACCCTGGCCACCATCAGCCTCTTCCCCGCCGAAGGTCGCCACCGTCGCTCTGGTCCGGCGTGACCAGCACGACCACGTCCCTCGCCCAAGTCCCTCGCCTCGCGCCAAGTTTCTGTCACCGGCGTGCGTCGCCATCGTGTGCCTGCGTTGACCGCGTCGGTGCCCTGTCAGCCCGGGGCCTGCCTCCTGCCGCGCCAAGCCTGCTACCTCTCCAGCGTCGCGCCCGCCGCGGTGACCCTCCTCTGCGTCCCGCGCCGCCGCTCCTACTTCATTCCGGCGAGGCTCCGCCCGGATCCGTTCGCCATCCGCAGCCATCGACACCTGCATCCCCTGCTTCGTGAACGAGGAGACCGGCGCCGCACCCTCGTTGACTTGTCCCAGCGCCAGCGTGGACGAGATCCACGTCGCCCTCGCCTGGGTCTTCTCGCACAAGGCCCAGCCCAGCGCCACTTCTTCCTCAGCCCAGCCACACCTCCACCAATCTGGGCCTCAGCCCGGGGTGAGCGGCCCAGTTCCATCAGATTCGGCCTGCCATGTTTTTTTTCCTGCTCTGGACGAATTTGCCTATTAATCCTGAGACTGCCAGTTTTACAGAAAAACCCTTGTGGATCATGCATTTAATAACTCACTAACCGTGCATCGGATTAAAATGTTTTATATATGAAAAATGCTTAAAATTGTGTCTAGTTTCATATTATGTCATTTTCATCCATGTTTAAAATGTTAAAAATGTTGTTTGCATTAATTTGCTCCTATGCCATGTTAAAATGGTTTAATTCATAACTAAATAACCGTAGCTCGGTTTTAAATAATCTTTATATGTAAATGGGGTAGAAAAATGCCTAGTTTAACATGGTGGCTTCATTTTGCATGCTTAACAACTCTAAAATAATGTTTAGGGCAGAACATGACCTAACCTAATATATGCTCATGAGGAGTTTCCGGAATTGTTGTTCGTTGCTTCCGGCCTCATTTAACCTTGACTAGATAGGTAGTTTTACTTTGCTTCACTCTCTTGCCATGTTAATCAACATTTAATATTGTTGGGTACATAACCGAGAGAGAACTAAATAAGTCATGTGGTGTTCCGTCAATATGCAACTCGTTGCATATTGAGATCCACTTAATTTGTAGTATTGTTTGTGCACTTTGCCATGCCATGCTTCATTAAACCGGAGCATCATACTTGATTGTGCATCATGCCATATTTATGTGGTGGTTGTTTACTATGTTGTTTGCTTCTTTCCGGTGTGCTTCTTTGGGTTGTTTTCCGGTAACGTCGTGTTGTGAGGATCCGTTCATCTACGTCCATTTGACTTCTTCATGGACTCGTTCTTCTTCCTTGCGGGATCTCAGGCAAGATGATCATACCCTCGAAATCACTACTATCTTTGCTATGCTAGTTTGCTCGCTCTTTTGCTATGCCATTGCTACGATGCCTACCACTTGCTTGAAAGCCTCCCAAATTGCCATGTCAAGCCCCTAACCCACCATTGTCCTAGCAAACCGTTGATTGGCTAAGTTACCGCTTTGCTCAGCCCCTCTTATAGCGTTGCTAGTTGCAGGTGAAGATTGGAGGCCGTTCCTTGTTGGAACATCTTTTATTTACTTGTTGGGATATCATTATATTGCCATGTTATCTTAATGCACCTATATACTTGGTAAAGGGTGGAAGGCTTGGCCTTATGCCTAGTGTTTTGTTCCACTCTTGCCGCCCTAGTTTCCGTCATATCGGTGTTATGTTCCCGGATTTTGCGTCCCTTACGCGGTTGGGCTATAATGGGAACCCCTTGACAGTTCGCCTTAAGTAAAGCTCTTCCAGCAATGCCCAACATTGGTTTTACCATTCGCCACCTAGCCTTTTTCTTTCCCTTGGGTCGGCCAGCCCAAGGGTCATCATTATTTTACCCCCCCCCCTCGGGCCAGTGCTCCTCTGAGTGTTGGTCCAACTGAGCGATGTCCGAGGCTACCAGGGGCAACTCTGGGCTGGCTTACCCGACGTCTTGCTCATCTGAGTGTGCCCTGAGAAAGAGATATGTGCAGCTCCTATCGGGATTTGTCGGCACATTCAGGCGGTGTTTCTGGTTTAGTTTTACCCTGTCGAAATGTCTTGTTGTACCGGGATGCCGAGTCTGATCGGAATGTCTCGGGTGGAGGTCTATTCCTTCGTTGACCGTGAGAGCTTGTCATGGGCTAAGTTGGGACACCCCTGCAGGGATTTGAACTTTCGAAAGCCGTGCCCGCGGTTATGGGCAGATGGGTATTTGTTAACGTCCGGTTGTAGAAAACCTGAACTTGACCTTAATTAAAATGAATCAACCGCGTGTGTAACCGTGATGGTCTCTTTCCGGCGGAGTCCAGGAAGTGAACACGGTTGTTGGAGTTATGCTTGACGTAGGTTGTTCTAGGATCACTTCTTGATCATAGATTCTCGACCGTGCTTTGCTTTCTCTTCTCGCTCTCTTTTGCGTATGTTAGCCACCAATATATGCTAGTCGCTTGCTACAGCTCCACCTCATACCTTTTACCTTACCCATAAGCTTAAATAGTCTTGATCGCGAGGGTGCGAGATTGCTGAGTTCCTCTGGCTCACAGTTACTTCCAAAACCAGTTTGCAGGTGCCGATGAGTCCGTGCAGATGACGCAACCGAGCTCAGGAGGAGCTCGATGAAGATCTTGTCCTTTGTGTTGTTCCGTTTCCAGTTGATCAGTAGTGGAGCCCAGTTGGGGTCGATCGGGGACCTTTGTCGCATTTGGGGTTCTTCTTTTATTTTGGTTCCGTAGTCGGACCTTGATTGTATTTGTATGATGTAATGCTTTATTCATGTAATTGTGTGAAGTGGCGATTGTAAGCCAACTATGTATCTCTTTCCCTTATTAAATTACATGGGTTGTGTGAAGTTTACCTCACTTGCGACATTGCTTTCAATGCGGTTATGCCTCTAAGTCGTGCTTCGACACGTGGGAGATATAGCCGCATCGAGGGCGTTACAAAAGGCTCTGGTTCTGACTCGGCGACTGTGATAACGACGAAGATCCTACTGGTAAATCGCCAACCGGGCGGCTGCGATGTCACGCTCTTCATCCAACCGGTCCAAAGCATCTTGCCATGCTGTCTCGTTGCCCGTTTCAACATAAGCCGTGACACGAGGTGAATCATGACGGATATCACTGGGGAGAACCGCCTCCGCTCCATAAACCATGAAGAGCGGTGTGTATGCTGTTGATCTATTGGATGTTGTATTGATGCTCCATAACACAGATGGTAATTCTTCTACCCAACAACCCGGCGTTCGCTGCAAAGGAACCATGAGCCGGGGCTTGATGCCTCTCAAGATCTCTTGATTAGCTCTTTCTGCTTGACCATTGGACTGTGGATGTGCCACTGATGAAACATCGAGCCGGATGTGCTCCCATTCGCAGAACTCCTTCATAGCACCTTTGGACAAATTGGTACCATTATCTGTGATAATACTGTGCGGAAAGCCAAACCGGAAAATCACCTTTTTGATGAACTAAACCGCCGTGGCCGCATCACACTTGCTAACAGGTTCTACCTCCACCCACTTTGTAAACTTGTCAACCGCCACCAGGAGGTGGGTCTTCTTATCTTTGGACCTTTTGAAAGGCCCAACCATATCCAGCCCCCAAGTCGCAAACGGCCAAGTAATTGGAATCATTCTCAATTCTTGAGCCGGTACATGAGCACGTCTTGAAAACCTTTGGCAACCATCACATCGCCTGACCAGATCCTTCGCATCAGCATGAGCAGTTAACCAATAGAAACCATGGCGAAACGCTTTAGCCACCAGAGACTTTGAACCGGCATGGTGGCCACAATCTCCTTCGTGGATCTCACGCAAAATTTCACGGCCTTCTTTAGGAGACACGCAACGTTGAAAAGCTCCTGATACACTGCAATGATGCAACTCACCGTTGATGACAGCCATGGACTTGGATCGCCGGATTATCTGCTGAGCCAGAATCTCATCTTCTGGCAACTCGCCCCGGTTCTTGTATGCCAGGTAAGGAAGCATCCAATCCGGAATAACATGAAGAACTGCCAGCAATTGAGCCTCCGGATCAGGAATAGCCAAATCCTCTTCACCAGGGATCTTCACCGATGGGTTGTGCAGCACATCTAGAAAAACATTGGGCGGGACCGGTTTGCGCTGAGAGCCCAGCCGGCTTAAAGCGTCTGCCGCTTCATTTTTCCGCCGGTCTACGTGGTCCACCTGATAGCCTTTGTAACATCCCAAAATTCTAAATTTTGGAATGTTATAATAAATAGATAGATTTGATTGATTGTTTGATTGATTGCCTGAAAGTGAGTAAATTCGAAACTTTTGAAAGTTAAATGAGAGGGAATAAAAGGACTTTCCCAAACTTTCATATGTGCTTTCTGATCTCCATGAATTCAAATTCTTTTCAAATACAAAACCCTTGAGCGAAGATGATATGACTTCTTCCATTTAAATTAAATGAAAGGGTATTTGAAAATAATTGGATTTCATTTGGAAATATTTCAATTCATAAACTTCATGCAGCTCAATGATTTTCGTGAGAGAAGATAAAATGACTTCTTCAAATTATATGAAATATGAGTTGGAAGTTTCAAAGAATTAAATTCAAAGTTCTTTGAATTTATTTTTCAATTTGGAGTTATTTGAGTTTTATTCAAATTATTTTTCTCCAAAAATAAAATATATGGAAATTAGGGTAACATGATTCCCTACATTAGAAAATTGGAGAAAAATTAATTTGAAATCATTTTGGTATTTTTAAAATGATTTTTGTTGAATTTTAATAGACCAGTAGCACTCTTTGAATTATTAGAATTTGTGTGTATTTTATTTAATGCTAGAAAAATGTTCATGTCGTAGAAAATATTTTTCTAAAAATTTTGATATATTATATGCCTATATAATATTTTGATTCCTTTTTGTTTTTGTTATTTTTGTTGTCTGTGAAAAATGTTAAAAAAAACTCTCTTCGAACAGTGCCAGGCCGAAGCCCAGCACTGCTCTCTCTCTCTCCCCGCGCCAGCCCAGCAGCGGCCCAGCGCGCCGTCTCTCTCCCCGAGCAGGAGACCGGCCGGCGTACGCCGCCGTCGCCGTCGTGGCCGAGGAGGACTCCTCCTCCTGCCCCTTCCCCAAGTCGGTGCCGCGCCTCCCCTCCGCCCTTAAATACCGGAGCCCCGGACCCCGCCTCCCTCTCCGCCCCGCCTCTCGCCGCCACGACCACCGCCATCGCCGGACGCCGGAGCCGCCCGCGCCGTGCCCCTCTGCTGCCTCGCCGCGCGCCGCCTCGCCTCGCTACCGCCTTTGCTGCCTCGTCGCGCGCCGCCCCGCCTCTGCTGCTCGCCGCCGCCGCCCCGCGCCACCCTGCCCCGCCGCGCTCGCCGGAGCCGCCTCGCCTCGCTCGCCGGAGAACACCGCCGCCGCCGGTTTTCTAAGAAAAACCACCCCGACCGGTAAAACCGTTGCCCGGTTCGATTCGGTTCTTTTGATTAAAACCAGTTTTTCTTAATAACCTAGTTAAGTAGTGAACATTCATTGTTTTAGTCTTCGCAGCGAACGTTTTTCGTCATATAAACTTCTGTAGCGAACGTTCACAATTTAGTATTTTTCCTTTTTCTTATTTATTTCGGCCAGGGACCTATATGTGAGGATTTTCTTTACAGTTTAGCCCCTGTTCTTCAAACGACTATAACTTTTTACTCGTTAGTCCAAATCCAACGAAACCAATGCCCACTTCTTCGTTATGATCTCCTCTATCCAGTAATCCAACTCAAACATGTTTTTGAAAAGTTTAAAATTTGAATTAGATCAGATTTGAATTCAAACTTCGTTTGGTCATAACTTGAGTTTCGTAGCTCCGTTTGAGTTGATTCTTTTTGCAAATCGAAGCTCTTGACCTAAACATTCTAATAAGGCCAAATTCACATAATTTTGGTACTGTTAGAAATTGTTTTATGTTGCAAGAGTTATTTGTTTGGTTTTGTTGTTTTCTGAATCGACTTCTTCGATCTTTCTGATCTTTTGAGTGATTGCTTATGTGTGGTTACTATTGCTTGCTTACGATAGATTGACCGGAGTGTGACGAGTAGAACTATCAAGAGTTTTGAGTGCGAATCATCTTCATCAACATTGCAGGCAAGTTCACACTTTGATCATACCTTTTCTACAACCCAGTTTTATTGCATTAGATCAATCCTCACACATTGCATGATTAGGATCTAATTAAACTGTGGGATGGGAAGTAGATGAGGTAGTACCTATTACCTATTTATTATCAAACCTTTGGGAGTTACTTCTACGTTTGCTCATTATGCCATGCTATGCTAGTAGACGTGGATCGGGTGAGTGATATCCATGATAGTTGTGAGATTGAAAATTAAGGGTTTATTTAAGGTGGCAACCTAACACACATCTGGGTGGATTGAGGCACCTGGGGTTACCTGGACTTGCCTGTTTTCTTTGGACCGCCACCCAGGCTCAAAGGGATCATGAGATTATTCATACTAGAAACTTCCTTGTGCAGCCACAAGCCATTATGGGCTCTGGCATAGTTGATTAAGTCGTGCGAACTCTTACGGGTAGACTAGCAGATGTAGGGGAAAGTAGGTGTACCGGTCTACCCACATGTAAGGTGCTAGCGCTTCTGAAAGACTGTGTCTCGGTCATCCGTCTTCTCAAACACCCTGCAGTGTGAGAAACCAAATGGAGGCGATCGAGTCTTGTGGGGAAAAGTGCGCAAACCTCTGCAGAGTGTATAAACTAATCATGATTAGCCGTCTCCCCGGTTATGGACATCTTGAGTATCTAGTTCTTGGATTATCCTGTTGATCTCATCATGTTGCTTTAAATAAATATTGTTGGGTTTTAATGATGTTACTTAATTGGGATTGAGAATGCTGTCAACCATTCTCAATGTTCAACAACCACCATGATAGTTAAATAAATTTATTCCTTTGCAGTAGGGAAAAATTGGCTTTACGCAAAAACCTTATAACCATAGAGCTTTTCCAACAGCCATATATGCATGTAGTGATAGCCATTGTTCATCATTCTCTATGGTGTGAATTTGCCAGTACATTCAATGTACTGACCCGTTTTGGGCTGCAACGTCTCATGTTGCAGGATTATCTTACGATGAGTAAGTGATACGTTAGAGTTACGATTTCTACACTCAACTTTGCTGTTGGTGTTGATGGGAACCCACAACCTTGTTGCTTCCGCTATATGGATTGAGGTAATAGTATTTACGTTACTTTATACATGTGATTTACCTCTGTTATAAATCCTTCGAGTACTGTGTGTGTCAGCATACCGATCCAGGGATGACACTTAAGCACAGAGACTTGATCCATTCGGGTCAGGTCGCTACAAGATGGTATCAGAGCACATGTTGACTGTAGGACGTGACCCTAGAAACTGGCAAGCTCATAGCAAAGATTTTTCTCTACAACTTTCCCGTTCAAAAAGATCTTTTACCTCTCTTCTCTTCTAAGCTTATTCAAAAATTCCCTTTAGTGAGACCATACCCTTTTTCCCTTTTGACCACTCGAAGATTCCACTGATGAGACCACTCCAAGAAGTACAAGATATCGGACAACTAAGGCCACTACGGAATGAAGAGTATTTTCCGTGCATCTGAATAATGGAAACTACAACGGTTGAAGGCCGAAGACAAGTAGAATTTGAAGACTGAAGAATTCCCAGATTTGTATGACCTAGGAAGGCTACCCTTATGGAACTTCGCAGACTATGGAAGCTGTCAATACCCGAGAGCAAGGTGTATTGGAGAAAGACTGAAACAAGGAACATGAGAACTCGAAGTTTTGTCAAGGAAAACCCTCATGCAGGAGATATCAACTATGGAGAGATAGCTCATGGAAATGACAAGAGCAGAAACACGGCTATCCATGAGGTTATCGCCCGCTTATGCTATTGTCACCGTGCGGAGTTAAGCATGCATATGCATGGAAGGATTAAATGGTAGAAGGCTGATGGAGCACCTATTAGTAAGATGAAGTTTTAACCTTAGCTAGTGTATCACCAGGATCTGGAGTATTACATCAAGAAGTTAAGATGGAGCCACAAGAAGCCGTATTTGAAAGGAAGCATTTTGTGAAGAACTTAGGTCCAAGAAGCTGAAGTAGCAAGCTAGAGGAGCAAAACTCGAGAAACCGGAGATTCGTCAGGAATTAGACCATGGTTCATGCCAAGGATGTTGAAACCTAGAAGTTTGAAATGCAACTCTAGAATATTAAAGGATGTCACGAGAGACTTCGCGTCAACAGAGTTGATCTGGCAAAAGAACTTGAGAAAGACAAGCATGATCGGAAGAAGCCATTGGAGGCATGAACAAGACTTGAAGAGTTTGGCGATGTTGACCTTTAGAAGACCAAACCCCTGTTATATACCTACGTTAGATGCGACGATTGTGAGCTGTCATTTGTTTGATGTTTTCCCGACAGCCACAATAAAATCTGTCTTTTCAAAACCATTGTTTGTATTGTGTGTATCCCTCTCTATCTCTCTTATCTCACCCCAAACTCATGGACCCAATAGAGGATGAATGAAGATGAGCTTATATTTCCTTGACCGATGAGCCAATTGGAGATGGACCAATGGATTCAGAACATGGAGGATCACATGGAGAATAACCCTATAGTTGGACACGATATGACCCAGCATGCTCTTCAGTGCTTTGAAAGAGGTGCTGCTACTTGGTGGAGAATGTACCAAACCATCAATGGATGGCAAGGAGTAACCACTTGGAAGGAATTTAAGTTGACTTTGCCAAAGTCTCGGTTTGTGTCCCAGAAGTTGAAGCCCTTATGGAAAGTTTAGAAGAACCTGTGATGAAGGAAGATGTGGAGGACACGCCCAAAGAAGAACCAATTAAACCCTACACCAAGTCATGCTATTCATGTGGAGAAGAAGGTCACATCTCCCAGAATTGCATGAATGGGGATTTAGTAGAATTCCCGACAGAGGAAGTAGGGTATGACCCACAGGAAATAGAAGCCCTAATTGGAATGGAAAGGTCCAAGAAGAGAAGCAGATTGGATTCCAGGAGGAACCTGAGTCATATCACCTGTTATAGGTGCAAGGAGTCAGGGCACTACCTCAATAGTTGCCCAAAAAGGAAACCTCGAGACTTGTCGGAAGTAATATGTTTTCGTTGTAATGAAGCAGGGCACTTTGCCAGAGAATGCCCCAAGGAGAAGGAAACTTGTGCTAGATAGTTGAGTTTGCAACAAAAGAAGTGGAGTAGTAGAAGTGAGAACATTTTCTTTTATATTGAGGTGGTGAGTTGAGACTTGTAATGGAAAAGCAAGAGATTGTAATCATTGGAGAATGAATAAAGTAGCAACGTTGGTACTGATATGGATTTTATGAGTTGTTACTCTATGAATAAGGATTTTGACCATTTTGAGGATAAGAGAAATATGGTCTATGGAAGGTTTGTGCATTTTAAGGGTGGTAGTACCCTATAAGAACCCTTGACTCTTGGAAAAGATAAGGATACTCCACTAAGTGGATTTCGGAAAAAATGAATATGAGTTTTGTCTCGATATGTGCGATACCCCAAGAGTATGTGGGATGAAGTTGGAGACCGTCAGTTTTTTGGACCAAAGGTGATCAAAGGAGTCAGAAGAGAATGTTAAGTTGATTAAAGATAGACTTAAGGTAGCTCAGTCCAGGCAGAAGAGTTATGTAGACTCAAAAACTCAAGGAGGTAGTCTATGAAATTGGAGACAGAGCATGTCTTCATGTGTTCCCTCTGCGAGGAGTTAAACGAATTGGAGTTAAGGTAAAGTTAGCCCCGAGATTTGTAGGACCATACCGACTCTTGGAGCGTATGGGAGAAGTGGCCTACAAGTTGGAGTTACCCGAAGGACTGTCAGGAGTTCAAGATGTGTTTCACGTTTCCCAGTTGAAGAAGTGCCATGCAGAGATGGCCAATATTCCCCTGTAAGGACACTTGACCGCGGAAAGGATAATGATGTTCCACGAAGTGGAATATGGACGTCATAAGTATAAGTTTTTATCTCGGTATGAGGGATACCCCACGAGGATGAAGAGATGAATTACTATTGGATATAAAGGAGGTATGATGTTGGAAATATGGATCAATGGAAACTCCATGATGATTATGAGTAATCATGTCCTAGTTTGGTGCCAATAGAAGGAAGGAAGATAATACAATTGGATGGATTCTAAGTATGCTAGGAAGCTGGAAGTTGGATGTTGGAATAACGATAAGTTGCCCGATGATAAGTTCAAAGACTACAAGTGATGAGGTGTGCCATAACCCACAGGCCCCAGGACCTGCCAAGAAGCAAGCACACTCTTGCTGAAGGAAAAAAAACCCTGGAAGTGGATATGCCCTTATCGATAGACGATCTTATAGGAGTAACGCAAAACCTGAGAGTTGTGAAGGAACGATAGATGTTTTTTTGGCTTGCAGAATCTATGGATATATCCGAACTTGGTTCGTCGACAAGAGAAATTCTGCAATGCTTGTGAGGATGACCGAGTGTTACAATGTGAGATTCGCTAAACTGTATACAAGGTAATGATTTGGGTGCGGGATGGATTGATCACCATACCGACTTACTCTTATTATTCGCCTTGCTATATGGGATGGTAAATCTGAGTGACTTGCCTATAGTAGAGAGACGATGATCAAAACCCTGTTTAAACCTTAGAATGGTATAGGTATTTTTCCCTTGTACAAGGCAGCTTTGCCAACCGTAGGTTATACGGTGAGGATCACCCAGACCCATTTCCTGCAGGAGAAACCACAAATTGGTGACCACCCTGAGATATCGATAGTTGTTTAGTTTTGGCGCCCGACCCATCAGCTAAGAAGACCCAATCTCGGAATAACCTTACCAAGAGGAAAGGACAGAAAAATTGAGGAAAAGGTTATGCGGTTACCGGAAGAGCTCAGAGGAGGAATTTTCTCGAGGATCTGAGAAGACCGACACTGTCAAGAATAAGGATGGAATATATGAGTTTCGATGGAGCTGTAACCATGCTTCTAAGGGTGGTAGCACCCCAGACCCCGGAGACGATCGATGAATTTTGAGGAGACCCCCAAACCCTAACTTTTTCTTGCTAGCCTCTCTGAATCTCCAGGACGAGATTCCTTTTAAGGGTGGTAGGTTTGTAACATCCCAAAATTCTAAATTTTGGAATGTTATAATAAATAGATAGATTTGATTGATTGTTTGATTGATTGTCTGAAAGTGAGTGAATTCGAAACTTTTGAAAGTTAAATGAGAGGGAATAAAAGGACTTTCCCAAACTTTCTTATGTGCTTTCTGATCTCCATGAATTCAAATTCTTTTCAAATACAAAACCCTTGAGCGAAGATGATATGACTTCTTCCATTTAAATTAAATGAAAGGGTATTTGAAAATAATTGGATTTCATTTGGAAATATTTCAATTCATAAACTTCATGCAGCTCAATGATTTTCGTGAGAGAAGATAAAATGACTTCTTCAAATTATATGAAATATGAGTTGGAAGTTTCAAAGAATTAAATTCAAAGTTCTTTGAATTTATTTTTCAATTTGGAGTTATTTGAGTTTTATTCAAATTATTTTTCTCCAAAAATAAAATATATGGAAATTAGGGTAACAGGATTCCCTACATTAGAAAATTGGAGAAAAATTAATTTGAAATCATTTTGGTATTTTTAAAAATGATTTTATTGAGTTTTTATTAGACCAATAGCACTCTTTGATTTATTAGAATTTGTGTGAATTTTATTTAATGCTTGAAAAGTGTTCATGTTGTTGGAAATCTTTTTTCTAAATTTTTTGATATATTATATGCCTATATAATATTTTGATTCCTTTTTGTTTTTGTTATTTTTGTTGTCTGTGAAAAATGTTAAAAAAAAACTCTCTTCGAACAGTGCAAGGCCGAAGCCCAGCACTGCTCTCTCTCTCTCCCCGCGCCAGCCAGCCCAGCCCAGCAGCGGCCCAGCACGCCGTCTCTCTCCCCGAGCAGGAGACCGGCCGGCGTACGCCGCCGTCGCCGTCGTGGCCGAGGAGGACTCCTCCTCCTGCCCCTTCCCCAAGTCGGTGTCGCGCCTCCCCTCCGCCCTTAAATACCGGAGCCCCGGACCCCGCCTCCCTCTCCGCCCCGCCTCTTGCCGCCACAACCGCCGCCATCGCCGGATGCCGGAGCCGCCCGCGCCGCGCCCCTCTGCTGCCTCGCCGCGCGCCGCCTCGCCTCGCTGCCGCCTCTGCTGCCTCGCCGCGCGCCGCCCCGCCTCTGCTGCTCGCCGCCGCCGCCCCGCGCCACCCTGCCCCGCCGCGCTCGCCGGAGAACACCGCCGCCGCCGGTTTTCTAAGAAAAACCACCCCGACCGGTAAAACCGTTGCCCGGTTCGATTCGGTTCTTTTGATTAAAACCAGTTTTTCTTAATAACCTAGTTAAGTAGTGAACATTCATTGTTTTAGTCTTCGCAGCGAACGTTTTTCGTCATATAAACTTCTGTAGCGAACGTTCACAATTTAGTATTTTTCCTTTTTCTTATTTATTTCGGCCAGGGACCTATATGTGAGGATTTTCTTTACAGTTTAGCCCCTGTTCTTCAAACGACTATAACTTTTTGCTCGTTAGTCGGAATTCAACGAAACCAACGCTCACATCTTCGTTACGATCTCCTCTATCCATTAATCCAACTCAAACATGTTTTTGAAAAGTTTAAAATTTAAATTAGATCAGATTTGAATTCAAACTTTGTTTGATCATAACTTGAGTTTTGTAGCTCCGTTTGAGTTGATTCTTTTTGCAAATCGAAGCTCTTACCTAAACATTCTAATAAGGCCAAATTCACATAATTTTGGTACTGTTAGAAATAGTTTTATGTTGCAAGAGCTATTTGCTTGGTTTTGATGTTTCTGAATTGTCTTTCGATCTTTCTGATCTTTTGAGTGATTGCTTATGTGTGGTTACTATTGCTTGCTTACGATAGATTGACCGGAGTGTGACGAGTAGATCTATCAAGAGTTTTGAGTGCGAATCATCTTCATCAACATTGCAGGCAAGTTCACACTTTGATCATACCTTTTCTACAACCCAGTTTTATTGCATTAGATCAATCCTCACACATTGCATGATTAGGATCTAATTAAATTGTGGGATGGGAAGTAGATGAGGTAGTACCTATTACCTGTTTATTATCAAACCTTTGGGAGTTACTTCTACGTTTGCTTATTATGCCATGCTATGCTAGTAGACGTGGATTGGGTGAGTGAAATCCATGACAGATGTGAGATTGATAATTAATGGTTTATCTAAGGTGGCAATTAAACACACATCTGGGTGGATTGAGGCACCTGGGGTTTCCAGGACTTGCCTGTTTTCTTTTGGACCGCCACCCAGGCTCAAAGGGATCATGAGATTATTCATACTAGAAACTTCCGTGTGCAGCCACAAGCCATTATGGGCTCTGGCATAGTTGACTAAGTCGTGCGAACTCTTACAGTGGTAGACTAGCAGATGGTAGGTGTACCGGTCTACCCACATGTAAGGTGCTAGCGCTTCTGAAAGACTGTGTCTCGGTCATCCGTCTTCTCAAACACCCTGCAGTGCGAGAAACCAAACGGAGGCGATCGAGTCTTGTGGGGAAAAGTGCGCAAACCTCTGCAGAGTGTATAAACTAATCATGATTAGTCGTGTCCCCGGTTATGGACATCTTGAGTATCTAGTTCTTGGATTATCCTGTTGATCTCATCACGTTGCTTTAAATAAATATTGTTGGGTTTTAATGATGTTACTTAATTGGGATTGAGAATGTTGTCAACCATTCTCAATGTTCAACAACCACCATGATAGTTAAATAAATTTATTCCTTTGCAGTAGGGAAAAATTGGCTTTACGCAAAAACCTTATAACCATAGAGCTTTTCCAACAGCCATATATGCATGTAGTGATAGCCATTGTTCATCATTCTCTATGGTGTGAATTTGCCAGTACATTCAATGTACTGACCCATTTTGGGTTGCAACGTCTCATGTTGCAGGATTATCTTACGACGAGTAAGTGATACGTTAGAGTTACGATTTCTACACTCAACTTTGCCGTTGGTGTTGATGGGAACTCACAACCTTGTTGCTTCCGCTATATGGATTGAGGTAATAGTATTTACGTTACTTTATACATGTGATTTACCTCTGTTATAAATCCTTTGAGTACTGTGTGTTTCAGCATACCGATCCAGGGATGACACTTAAGCACAGAGACTTGATCCATTCGGGTCAGGTCGCTACAGCCTTTGAAATAACCTGCAACAATATCCACCTCACGACAATATGCTGCCATGAGTGGGTCCTTGGAGTCCCAAGTGCCAGACAGTTGCTGGGCCACAAGGTCCGAGTCACCGAAGCACTTAACTCGACTTAGATTCATCTCCTTAGCCATCCGGAGACCATGGAGCAAGGCTTCATACTCAGCTGCATTGTTAGTACAAGGGAACATTAAACGGAGAACATAACAAAACTTATCACCTCGTGGGGAAGTTAATACGACTCCAGCCCCCGAGCCTTCCAACTGCCTGGATCCGTCAAAATGGATGGTCCAATACGTATGATCCGGCTTTTCTTCAGGTGCTTGCATTTCCGTCCAATCATTGATGAAATCAACAAGTGCTTGAGACTTAACCGCTGTCCGAGGCACATACTTCAAACCGTACGGTCCCAGCTCTATGGCCCACTTTGCAATCCGGCCAGTTGCTTCCCGGTTCTGGATGATATCTCCCAAAGGGGCAGAACTGACTACCGTAATTGAGTGCCCTTGGAAATATTGTTTAAGCTTCCGGCTTGCCATAAAAACTCCATACACCAGCTTCTGCCAATGCGGATACCTTTGTTTGGACTCAATGAGCACCTCGCTGATATAATAGACCGGACGTTGAACCGGATGCTCCTTACCTGCCTCCTTTCGCTCCACCACAATAGCTACACTGACTGCCCAAACATTAGCAGCAACATATAGCAGTAACGGCTCCTTGTCAACGGGAGCGACAAACACAGGCGGATTGGCCAATTGCCGCTTTAAGTCCTCAAATGCTTCATCAGCAGCAGAACTCTAGATAAACTGATCTGTCTTTTTCAACATCTGATACAAAGGGATTGCCTTCTCACCTAGGCGACTGATAAACCTGCTTAGCGCAGCAATCCGGCCTGCCAGGCGTTGAACATCGTTGAGACACTTCGGTTTAGCCAGGGAGGTGATAGCCGTGATCTTCTCCGGATTAGCCTCAATTCCCCTGTTGGATACTAGAAAACCCAATAGCTTGCCCGCCGGTACACCAAAGACACACTTGTCCGGATTAAGCATCATCTTGTATGTTCTCAGATTATCAAAGGTTTCTCTGAAATCATCAATCAGAGTCTCCTTCTCCCTGGATTTAACCATGATATCATCCACATAAGCATGTACATTATGGCCAATCTGCTTGTGAAGACAATTTTGTACACACCGTTGGTAAGTTGCCTGGGCACTCTTGAGCCCAAAGGGCATAAACACATAGCAGAAGGCTCCAAAGGGAGTTATGAATGTCGTCTTCTCCTAGTCCTTAACTGCCATTTTGATCTGATGATAGCCAGAATATGCATCCAAAAAACTTAAACGCTCACAACCCGCCGTGGCATCAATGATTTGGTCAATACGGGGGAGGGCAAAAGGATCTGCTGGACAAGCCTTATTAAGATCTGTGTAATCCACACACATGCGCCAGGTGCCGTTTTTCTTAAGGACTAGCACCGGATTAGCAAGCCACTCAGGGTGAAAAACTTCAACAGTGAAACCAGCTGCTAAGAGCCTGGCTACCTCTTCTCCAATCGCCTTGCGTCTTTCTTCGTTAAATCGGCGGAGGAACTGTTTCACCGGTTTGTATTTAGGATCCACATTAAGGGTGTGCTCAGCGAGTTGCCTCGGTACACCTGGCATGTCAGAGGGCTTCCATGCAAAAATGTCCCAATTCTCACGGATGAACTCGATGAGCTCGCTTTCCTATTTCGGATCCAAGTTGGCACTGATGTTGAACTGCTTGGACGAATCGCCAGGTACGAAGTCAACAAGCTTAGTTTCTGCTGCCGATTTGAACTTCAGGGCCGGATCATGCTCCTTAGTTGGCTTCTTCAATGGAGTCATGTCCGCCGGATCAACATAATCTTTATAGTACTTCAACTCCTCGGTGGCACAAACCGACTCTGCATAAGCCGCATCTCCTTCCTCGCATTCCAAAGCGATTTTGCGGCTTCCGTGAACCGTTATTGTCCCCTTGTGACCCGGCATCTTGAGCTGCAAATACACATAACAGGGCCGAGCCATAAACTTGGCGTATGTCGGTCGCCCAAACAGGGCATGATATGGACTTTGGATTTTCACCACTTCAAACGTCAATTTCTCCGACCTGGAATCATGATCATCCCCAAAGGCCACTTCAAGAGCTATCTTACCAACGGGATATGCTGACCTGCCAGGCACTACACCGTGGAATACTGTATTGGACGGTTTGAGATTCTTATCTGTTAGTCCCATACGATGGAAGGTTTCATAGTACAGGATGTTAATGCTGCTCCCTCCATCCATGAGCACCTTGGTGAACTTATAACCTCCCACCTGAGGCGCCACCACCAGAGCCAACTGACCCGGATTATTGACCTGGGGTGGGTGATCCTCTCTGCTCCATATGATTGGCCGTTTAGACCAACGTAGATAACGGGGCGTGGCCGGTTCAACAGAGTTGACTGCCCGTCTCTGAACCTTCCGGTCTCGCTTGTCCAAGCTAGTGGTAAAGACATGGTACTGCCCACTACTCAACTGCTTTGGGTTGCTCTGGTAACCTGACTGTTGCTGCTGTTGGTTGTAACTACCCTGGTTGTTCTGACTATTCTGACCGTTATGTCCGCCCGGATTACCATTAAATCCTGAACCGGAACTTCCTCCACCGTAACCCGGCCCGGACCCTGAGCCACCACCAGATCCGTGATCATACCGGAAATTATTAGAATTCTTGAACTCCTGCATAATAAAACAATCCTTCCAAAGGTGGTTTGCTGGCTCCTCCTTCGTCCCATGTCTTGGGCAGGGCTGGCTTAGCAGATAGTTCAGGCGGTTTGGGTTAGGGTTGGGTGCTCCACTACGATTTTTCGGCCTACCCTTGTGTCACTGGCCATTGTCCTGTGCGTTGGTATTAGCCACAAAATCCATGTTACCATCCGCTTTACGCTTGCCTCCTCCGCCATTGCCTACCCAGTGATGCTGCTGACCTTTGGAGCTGTTGTTCTTCTTCCCCTTCCCTGTCTTGTCATCATCAGATTCGGGATCCTTGGTACTATCGGAATCAGCATATTTTACCAAAGCAGCCATGAGGGTCCCCATGTCGGTGCAATGACGCTTCATCCGTCCCAATTTCAACTTCAGAGGCCCAAACCGGCAGTTGCCTTCTAGGGTTAAT